>NW_026290979.1:300000-465000 GCF_023373465.1 Oncorhynchus keta
TACCTACCAGCTACCCCCCTCCTCTACCCCTACCAGCTACCACACCTGGCTAGTAGGTACCTTACCCCCTCCTCTACCCCTACCAGCTACCAGACCTGGCTAGTAGGTACCTTACCCCCTCCTCTACCCCTACCAGCTACCAGACCTGGCTAGTAGGTACCTTACCCCCTCCTCTACCCCTACCAGCTACCAGACCTGGCTAGTAGGTACCTTACCCCTCCTCTACCCCTACCAGCTACCAGACCTGGCTAGTAGGTACCTTACCCCTCCTCTACCCCGACCAGACCTGTCTAGTAGGTACCTTACCCCTCCTCTACCCCTACCAGCTACCACACCTGGCTCGTAGGTACCTTACCCCGCCTCTACCCCTACCACACCTGTCTAGTAGGTACCTTACCCCTCCTCTACCCCTACCAGCTACCAGACATGACTAGTAGGTACCTTACCCCCTCCTCTACCCCTACCCCTACCACACCTAACTAGTAGGTACCTTACCCCTCCTCTACCCCTACCAGCTACCACACCTGGCTCGTAGGTACCTTACCCCGCCTCTACCCCTACCACACCTGTCTAGTCGGTACCTTACCCCTCCTCTACCCCTACCAGCTACCAGACCTGGCTAGTAGGTACCTTACCCCTCCTCTACCCCTACCCAGCTACCAGACCTGGCTAGTAGGTACCTTACCCCCTCCTCTACTCCTACCAGCTACCACACCTGTCTAGTAGGTACCTTACCCCCTCCTCTACCCCTACCAGCTACCAGACCTGGCTAGTAGGTACCTTACCCCTCCTCTACCCCTACCAGCTACCAGACCTGTCTAGTAGGTACCTTACCCCCTCCTCTACCCCTACCAGCTACCACACCTGGCCAGTAGGTACCTTACCTCCTCCTCTACCCCTACCACACCTGACTAGTAGGTACCTTACCTCCTCTACCCCTACCTCACCTGACTAGTAGGTACCTTACCCCCTCTACCCCTACCACCTACCACACCTGGCAAGTAGGTACCTTACCTAAGACGCTCCAGCCTTTAGGAATCTCGCTCCACACTCCAGTCAAGTTGGGCTCCACTCCAGCTCCTCTCACATGCTCTGGTCTCTCCACACAGCTCCAGGACTGCACCCTGTTCCAGGGGGGGTGTTCCCGGTCCCCCCAGCCGCAGTCATCCTGATGAAGCTACTGCCTCCACCCACCTGCTTCGTGGTCAGTACCAACACCCCACAACTCACTGTTGGTGACATCACAGTACCAACACCCCACCACTCACTGTTGGTGACATCACAGTACCAACACCCCACCACTCACTGTTGGTGACATCACAGTACCAACACCCCACCACTCACTGTTGGTGACATCACAGTACCAACACCCCACCACTCACTGTTGGTGACATCACAGTACCAACACCCCACCACTCACTGTTGGTGACATCACAGTACCAACACCCCACCACTCACTGTTGGTGACATCACAGTACCAACACCCCACCACTCACTGTTGGTGACATCACAGTACCAACACCCCACAACTCACTGTTGGTGACATCACAGTACCAACACCCCACAACTCACTGTTGGTGACATCACAGTGCCAACACCCCACCACTCACTGTTGGTGACATCACAGTACCAACACCCCACCACTCACTGTTGGTGACATCACAGTACCAACACCCCACCACTCACTGTTGGTGACATCACAGTACCAACACCCCACCACTCACTGTTGGTGACATCACAGTACCAACACCCCACCACTCACTGTTGGTGACATCACAGTACCAACACCCCACCACTCACTGTTGGTGACATCATGTGGCTGTTGTGCTGATGTTGTGGTGTTTCTGCAGGGGCCCTTTGTGCAGGTGGATGAACTGATGGAGAGCTTCAGGAGATGTACACTACCAGAGAGTAAGTAGCTTTGAAACTGTCATATCACCAAGCTTTCCTTTAGGTTTTCCTTTGCCTGAATAGCACACTTAATGTTGATGTGAATATCTCTCTCTCAGCTGTAGATGCAGCAGTAGAGTTGATAACGGGCAGGCAGCCTGATGCCGGCGGAGAAGGGAACGGTTCCATGGAGAACCACGCCATGACCAAGTCACTGAAGAGACCCAATGCAGACTCTGATGAAGAGGAGGACAAGGGCGCTGTGGCCCCACCCGTTCACGACATCTACCGCGCTCGCCAGCAGAAGAGGATCCGGTGAACACACGCACACTTGGGATGGACTCTGTACAGGAATGTAAACCCATTACGTCAAACCTTTTAGGGCAAACAGACTCGTCTGCAGGTGGTCTGGTAGATTCTTTATATCCAACCATCGTTGGTCCCTCTACACCTGTGTTTGGTTTTCTGTTGTTGCTGTTTTTTTAACAGTTTTATTTTTTAAAGCTGGGTGACTAATACTGTACAAAGTTTTTAATTCAACCCTTAATTTGACACTCAGCTGTTTGGCCTTGTGAACCTCTGGTGATGGACAAATGGAATCTACCTGTTTTTCTAGTCAAATTGAGAGAAAACATTTCCTTTCAATAAACAGAGGAGAAAAGAACCACAACTAAACTGGCTCCTGTCTTGTGTGTTACTGAAATGATCACTTCTCTTCGGTTATTTTAATGTTATTTCAAGGTCTATCATGTTTGAGGGGTAAAAGTCTACAGTATATATCTGTGGCTGTGCACATTTAAGTCACCACTAGGGTTCAGCGTGGTGCTGTCTAGACCAGAGATTTCCAGCTGTGTGTATCAGTGCATCAGCAGAGGAGCCTGATAAAACCAGTCTCCATCTATCTAATCATATTCCCTGCCTTGATGATGAGACCTGCTCAGTACCAGACCATCACAAGACCTCCCATCTGTCTGTTAGGGCTGAGACAGGTCTGCCTCTGGTCACCTCCACCAGCCTGTTATTAACTTAGTAACTATGACTGATCTACGTACGGGTGCATTGTAGGCCGGTATCACACCCAGATCAATCCAGAACTGGCTCATCTAGGTGTCTTTAAAGGGCCCTGTATTTGTGTTAACTGAATAGATTCTGGGAGAACATCCAAACCAAAGTTTAAACGTGATGGCTAATGTGTTGGGAGGGGAGAAGTTGGTTCAGTGAGTTTAAAAATAGTGTTCTTCCCTCCGGTCCAAATCTCCACTGACCGCATTCCTCATGAGTTAAGGGTGTGGAAGAGAAGATGTGGAGAGGGGACTGATTTAAATACCTGCTGCTATTTCCTGCTTACACAACCTAATATGTAACAATCCGATATGGACGGTAAAACTAGCCAATCAAAAATAGGCTTGTTGAAGGTAGCTGTGTGTGTTGGTGCATTTCACATGGATACGTACTATAATACATTTCAATGGGGCATTGGCTGTAATCTAGTTGTGTGGTTTGGAGGACAGGTGAGTTTAATATGGCCTAGGACAGGAAGACACTCAGTAACATGCTTCCTAGAGGAAATCCTTCTGCTGTTCATTAAGGCAGGTACATCAATATTTATCCACCCTGCACACAATAGCTTCCACTACGGCTGATAATCAACTGAGAATGAGTTGTTTGGCAGCTCACTTACCCTGGGCTCTATTAAACGTATTCACAGTGACAAAGTCCTCTGTAGGAGAGAGATCCATAACAGATCACAACACTAACGATGTGCCCTCCACACCATAATGTCATATCATCTGGACACCTAGCCCCAAGTCAATCAGCCCTTTACCAGACATCTACTGTAGCCCCAAGTCAATCAGCCCTTTACCAGACATCTACTGTAGCCCCAAGTCAATCAGCCCTTTACCAGACATCTACTGTAGCCCCAAGTCAATCAGCCCTTTACCAGACATCTACTGTAGCCCCAAGTCAATCAGCCCTTTACCAGACATCTACTGTAGCCCCAAGTCAATCAGCCCTTTACCAGACATCTACTGTAGCCCCAAGTCAATCAGCCCTTTACCAGACATCTACTTTACCAGACAGCCCCAAGTCAATCAGCCCTTTACCAGACATCTACTGTAGCCCCAAGTCAATCAGCCCTTTACCAGACATCTACTGTAGCCCCAAGTCAATCAGCCCTTTACCAGACATCTACTGTAGCCCCAAGTCAATCAGCCCTTTACCAGACATCTACTGTAGCCCCAAGTCAATCAGCCCTTTACCAGACACCTACTGTAGCCCCAAGTCAATCAGCCCTTTACCAGACACCTACTGTAGCCCCAAGTCAATCAGCCCTTTACCAGACACCTACTGTAGCCCCAAGTCAATCAGCCCTTTACCAGACACCTACTGTAGCCCCAAGTCAATCAGCCCTTTACCAGACATCTACTGTAGCCCCAAGTCAATCAGCCCTTTACCAGACACCTAGCCCCAAGTCAATCAGCCCTTTACCAGACATCTACTGTAGCCCCAAGTCAATCAGCCCTTTACCAGACACCGAGCCCCAAGTCAATCAGCCCTTTACCAGACATCTACTGTAGCCCCAAGTCAATCAGCCCTTTACCAGACATCTACTGTAGCCCCAAGTCAATCAGCCCTTTACCAGACACCTACTGTAGCCCCAAGTCAATCAGCCCTTTACCAGACATCTACTGTAGCCCCAAGTCAATCAGCCCTTTACCAGACATCTACTGTAGCCCCAAGTCAATCAGCCCTTTACCAGACACCTACTGTAGCCCCAAGTCAATCAGCCCTTTACCAGACATCTACTGTAGCCCCAAGTCAATCAGCCCTTTACCAGACACTACTGAGCCCCAAGTCAATCAGCCCTTTACCAGACACCGAGCCCCAAGTCAATCAGCCCTTTACCAGACATCTACTGTAGCCCCAAGTCAATCAGCCCTTTACCAGACACCGAGCCCCAAATCAATCATCCCTTTACCAGACCTACTGTAGCCCCAAGTCAATCAGCCCTTTACCAGACACCTACTGTAGCCCCAAGTCAATCAGCCCTTTACCAGACATCTACTGTAGCCCCAAGTCAATCAGCCCTTTACCAGACACCGAGCCCCAAGTCAATCAGCCCTTTACCAGACACCGAGCCCCAAGTCAATCAGCCCTTTACCAGACATCTACTGTAGCCCCAAGTCAATCAATTGCAGACTGTGCTGTAGGTTAATAGTAGGGAGTTTTCTCTCTGGCAGGCAGGCAGAGGTTGCCCAACACCACTGTGTGAGAGAGCTCCTCCACTCCTTCTCTCCTCTCTCTCCTCTACTTCTTCACTCCTCTCTCTACTCCTTCACTCCTCTCTCTCCTCCACCCCTCTGTCCTTCAATCCTCTCTCTCCTCTACTCCTCTCACTCCTCTCTCTCCTTCACTCCTCTCTCTCCTCCACACCTTCACTCCTCTCTCTCCTCTCCTCTCTCTCCTCCACTCCTTCACTCCTCTCTCTCCTCTCCTCTCTCTCCTCTACTCCTTTACTCCTCTCTCTCCTCCACTCCTCTCTCTCCTCTACTCCTTCACTCCTCTCTCTCTCCTCCACTCCTCTTTCACTCTTCTCTCTCCTCCTCTCCTTCACTCCTCTCTCCTCCACTCTTCTCTCCTCCACTCTTCTCTCTCTTCCACTCCTCTCTCTCCTCCTCTCCTCCCTCACTCCTCCACTCTACTCCTACACTCCTCTCTCCTCCACTCTCTCTCTCTCTCTCTCCTCAGACTCCTCCGTCCCTCCTCTCCTTCACTCCTCTCCTCCCTCCTCTCTCTCCACTCCTCCCTCCACTCCTCTCTCCTCCACTCCTTCACTCCACTCTCTCCTTCACTCCTCTTCCTCCTCCACTCCTCTCTCTCCTTCACTCCACTCTCTCCTTCACTGCTCTCTCCTCTACTCCTCTCTTCACCACTCTCCTTTCTCCTTTACTCCTCTCTCTATTCTACATGCGTTCCCTTCCGTTTGAAGAACAACTTTCGTATGCTACCCCATCTGAATGGTTTTTACATTCGTATGCTACCCCATCTGAATGGTTTTTATATTAGTATGCTACCCCATCTGAATGGTTTTTACATTCGTATGCTACCCCATCTCAATGGTTTTTACATTTGTATGCTACCCCATCTGAATGGTTTTTACATTAGTATGCTACCCCATCTGAATGGTTTTTACATTTGTATGCTACCCCATCTGAATGGTTTTTACATTCGTATGCTACGCCATCTGAATGGTTTTTACATTTGTATGCTACCCCATCTGAATGGTTTTTACATTTGTATGCTACCCCATCTGAATGGTTTTTATATTAGTATGCTACCCCATCTGAATGGTTTTTACATTCGTATGCTACCCCATCTCAATGGTTTTTACATTTGTATGCTACCCCATCTGAATGGTTTTTACATTAGTATGCTACCCCATCTGAATGGTTTTTACATTTGTATGCTACCCCATCTGAATGGTTTTTACATTCGTATGCTACGCCATCTGAATGGTTTTTACATTTGTATGCTACCCCATCTGAATGGTTTTTACATTTGTATGCTACCCCATCTGAATGGTTTTTACATTAGTATGCTACCCCATCTGAATGGTTTTTACATTAGTATGCTACCCCATCTGAATGGTTTTTACATTTGTATGCTACCCCATCTGAATGGTTTTTACATTAGTATGCTACCCCATCTGAATGGTTTTTACATTTGTATGCTACCCCATCTGAATGGTTTTTACATTAGTATGCTACGCCATCTGAATGGTTTTTACATTAGTATGCTACCCCATCTGAATGGTTTTTACATTTGTATGCTACCCCATCTGAATGGTTTTTACATTAGTATGCTACCCCATCTGAATGGTTTTTACATTAGTATGCTACCCCATCTGAATGGTTTTTACATTAGTATGCTACCCCATCTGAATGGTTTTTACATTGTATGCTACCCCATCTGAATGGTTTTTACATTAGTATGCTACCCCATCTGAATGGTTTTTACATTGTATGCTACCCCATCTGAATGGTTTTTACATTTGTATGCTACCCCATCTGAATGGTTTTTACATTAGTATGCTACCCCATCTGAATGGTTTTTACATTAGTATGCTACCCCATCTGAATGGTTTTTACATTAGTATGCTACCCCATCTGAATGGTTTTTACATTTGTATGCTACCCCATCTGAATGGTTTTTACATTATGCTATCTGCTACCCCATCTGAATGGTTTTTACATTAGTATGCTACCCCATCTGAATGGTTTTTACATTAGTATGCTACCCCATCTGAATGGTTTTACATTAGTATGCTACCCCATCTGAATGGTTTTTACTACCCCCCATCTGAATGGTTTTTACATTAGTATGCTACCCCATCTGAATGGTTTTTACATTAGTATGCTACCCCATCTGAATGGTTTTTACATTATGCTATGCTACCCCATCTGAATGGTTTTTACATTAGTATGCTACCCCATCTGAATGGTTTTTACATTAGTATGCTACCCCATCTGAATGGTTTTTACATTAGTATGCTACCCCATCTGAATGGTTTTTACATTAGTATGCTACCCCATCTGAATGGTTTTTACATTAGTATGCTACCCCATCTGAATGGTTTTTACATTAGTATGCTACCCCATCTGAATGGTTTTTACATTAGCTACCCCATCTGAATGTTTTTACTACCCCATCTGAATGGTTTTTACATTAGTATGCTACCCCATCTGAATGGTTTTTACATTAGTATGCTACCCCATCTGAATGGTTTTTACATTAGTATGCTACCCCATCTGAATGGTTTTTTTTTACATTAGTATGCTACCCCATCTGAATGGTTTTTACATTAGTATGCTACCCCATCTGAATGGTTTTTACATTAGTATGCTACCCCATCTGAATGGTTTTTACATTAGTATGCTACCCCATCTGAATGGTTTTTACATTAGTATGCTACCCCTGAATCTGAATGAATGGTTTTTACATTAGTATGCTACCCCATCTGAATGGTTTTTACATTAGTATGCTACCCCATCTGAATGGTTTTTACATTAGTATGCTACCCCATCTGAATGGTTTTTACATTAGTATGCTACCCCATCTGAATGGTTTTTACATTAGTATGCTACCCCATCTGAATGGAATTTTTACATTAGTATGCTACCCCATCTGAATGGTTTTTACATTAGTATGCTACCCCATCTGAATGGTTTTTACATTAGTATGCTACCCCATCTGAATGGTTTTTACATTAGTATGCTACCCCATCTGAATGGTTTTTACATTAGTATGCTACCCCATCTGAATGGTTTTTACATTAGTATGCTACCCCATCTGAATGGTTTTTACATTAGTATGCTACCCCATCTGAATGGTTTTTTTAGTATGCTACCCCATCTGAATGGTTTTTACATTAGTATGCTACCCCATCTGAATGGTTTTTACATTAGTATGCTACCCCATCTGAATGGTTTTTACATTAGTATGCTACCCCATCTGAATGGTTTTTACATTTTTACATTAGTATGCTACCCCATCTGAATGGTTTTTACATTAGTATGCTACCCCATCTGAATGGTTTTTACATTAGTATGCTACCCCATCTGAATGTTTTTACATTAGTATGCTACCCCATCTGAATGGTTTTTACATTAGTATGCTACCCCATCTGAATGGTTTTTACATTAGTATGCTACCCCATCTGAATGGTTTTTACATTAGTATGCTACCCCATCTGAATGGTTTTTACATTAGTATGCTACCCCATCTGAATGGTTTTTACATTAGTATGCTACCCCATCTGAATGGTTTTTACATTAGTATGCTACCCCATCTGAATGGTTTTTACATTAGTATGCTACCCCATCTGAATGGTTTTTACATTAGTATGCTACCCCATCTGAATGGTTTTTACATTAGTATGCTACCCCATCTGAATGGTTTTTACATTAGTATGCTACCCCATCTGAATGGTTTTTACATTAGTATGCTACCCCATCTGAATGGTTTTTACATTAGTATGCTACCCCATCAGTTTTTAATGTATGCTACCCCATCTGAATTTTTACATTAGTATGCTACCCCATCTGAATGGTTTTTACATTAGTATGCTACCCCATCTGAATGGTTTTTACATTAGTATGCTACCCCATCTGAATGGTTTTTACATTAGTATGCTACCCCATCTGAATGGTTTTTACATTAGTATGCTACCCCATCTGAATGGTTTTTACATTAGTATGCTACCCCATCTGAATGGTTTTTACATTAGTATGCTACCCCATCTGAATGGTTTTTACATTAGTATGCTACCCCATCTGAATGTTTTTACATTAGTATGCTACCCCATCTGAATGGTTTTTACATTAGTATGCTACCCCATCTGAATGGTTTTTACATTAGTATGCTACCCCATCTGAATGGTTTTTACATTAGTATGCTACCCCATCTGAATGGTTTTTACATTAGTATGCTACCCCATCTGAATGGTTTTTACATTAGTATGCTACCCCATCTGAATGGTTTTTACATTAGTATGCTACCATCTGAATGGTTTTACTGTATCGCTACCCCATCTGAATGGTTTTTACATTAGTATGCTACCCCATCTGAATGGTTTTTACATTAGTATGCTACCCCATCTGAATGGTTTTTACATTAGTATGCTACCCCATCTGAATGGTTTTTACATTAGTATGCTACCCCATCTGAATGGTTTTTACATTAGTATGCTACCCCATCTGAATGGTTTTTACATTAGTATGCTACCCCATCTGAATGGTTTTTACATTAGTATGCTACCCCATCTGAATGGTTTTTACATTAGTATGCTACCCCATCTGAATGGTTTTTACATTAGTATGCTACCCCATCTGAATGGTTTTTACATTAGTATGCTACCCCATCTGAATGGTTTTTACATTAGTATGCTACCCCATCTGAATGGTTTTTACATTAGTATGCTACCCCATCTGAATGGTTTTTACATTAGTATGCTACCCCATCTGAATGGTTTTTACATTAGTATGCTACCCCATCTGAATGGTTTTTTTTACATGGTTTTTACATTAGTATGCTACCCCATCTGAATGGTTTTTACATTAGTATGCTACCCCATCTGAATGGTTTTTACATTATGCTACCCCATCTGAATGGTTTTACATTAGTATGCTACCCCATCTGAATGGTTTTTACATTAGTATGCTACCCCATCTGAAATGCTACCCCATCTGAATGGTTTTACATTAGTATGCTACCCCATCTGAATGGTTTTTACATTAGTATGCTACCCCATCTGAATGGTTTTTACATTAGTATGCTACCCCATCTGAATGGTTTTTACATTAGTATGCTACCCCATCTGAATGGTTTTTACATTAGTATGCTACCCCATCTGAATGGTTTTTACATTAGTATGCTACCCCATCTGAATGGTTTTTACATTAGTATGCTACCCCATCTGAATGGTTTTTACATTAGTATGCTACCCCATCTGAATGGTTTTTACATTGTATGCTACCCCATCTGAATAGTTTTTACATTTTTACATTGAATAGTTTTTACATTAGTATGCTACCCCATCTGAATGGTTTTTACATTAGTATGCTACCCCATCTGAATGGTTTTTACATTAGTATGCTACCCCATCTGAATAGTTTTTACATTAGTATGCTACCCCATCTGAATGGTTTTTACATTAGTATGCTACCCCATCTGAATGGTTTTTACATTAGTATGCTACCCCATCTGAATGGTTTTTACATTAGTATGCTACCCCATCTGAATGGTTTTTACATTAGTATGCTACCCCATCTGAATAGTTTTTACATTAGTATGCTACCCCATCTGAATAGTTTTTACATTAGTATGCTACCCCATCTGAATGGTTTTTACATTAGTATGCTACCCCATCTGAATGGTTTTTACAAGAGTTTCTTTTGAAGCGACTGCTAATTCGTCAAGTAAACAGAAGTGTCTGTAGGATGTCCAGTCTCAAACAGGACTGTAGATCCTCTACATCAGGATGTGCTGTGTAACTTGGGTGTCAAACACTGTAGCTACTGCGTGTCTCTGCTGTCTAATCAGATCAGAACCTTATGTCAACTGGATTGTTATGCAGCATTCAGTATCTTAGTAGTTCCTAAACTGTTGGTTGGGACCCACTTATGGGTCACGGGAGGACTACGAATTTGTTTTGCTTCATTTATCTGTTGCTAGTTAATTCTTTACAATTGGCCCAAAGAGCTCATTCCCACATCAATGTGTGGAATTCAGTACCAGAGAGTATGAGACCAGGCCTCTTCTGCTTCTACAAATCAGTCATGTATCGAGACCTGAATATGACTCAAGTCAAAACGGGCAACAAGATTCTGTACAGGACTTATGTTTAAGTTTCTAAATATGTAAAGGTGAAGTGCTGTCGGGTTATGACGGGCATCTCCCTTAACTGCAGCTGTGAACGGACAAGAGCGTACGTTAAGAAACCCTGAGTACTGTCTGAACGGACAAGAGCATACGTTAAGAAACCCTGAGTACTGTCTGTGAATGGACAAGAGCATACGTTAAGAAACTGTCTGAATGGTAGCATACGTAAGAAACCCTGAGTGTGAACGGACAAGCAGTTAAGAATACGGACAAGAGCAAGAAACCCTGAGTACTGTCTGTGAATGGACAAGAGCATACGTTAAGAAACCCTGAGTACTGTCTGAACGGACAAGAGCATACGTTAAGAAACCCTGAGTACTGTCTGTGAATGGACAAGAGCATACGTTAAGAAACCCTGAGTACTGTCTCTGAACGGACAAGAGCATACGTTAAGAAACCCTGAGTACTGTCTGTGAATGGACAAGAGCATACGTTAAGAAACCCTGAGTAC
This sequence comes from Oncorhynchus keta, assembly GCF_023373465.1. Classification (NCBI taxonomy): domain Eukaryota; kingdom Metazoa; phylum Chordata; class Actinopteri; order Salmoniformes; family Salmonidae; genus Oncorhynchus; species Oncorhynchus keta. The sequence goes on from NW_026290979.1 coordinate 311,783, forward strand.
TGTCTGAACGGACAAGAGCATACATTAAGAAACCCTGAGTACTGTCTGTGAACGGACAAGACCATCCATTAAGAAACCCTGAGTACTGTCTGAACGGACAAGAGCATACGTTAAGAAACCCTGAGTACTGTCTGTGAATGGACAAGAGCATACGTTAAGAAACCCTGAGTACTGTCTGTGAATGGACAAGAGCATACGTTAAGAAACCCTGAGTACTGTCTGTGAATGGACAAGAGCATACGTTAAGAAACCCTGAGTACTGTCTGCGAACGGACAAGACCATCCATTGAGAAACCCTGAGTACTGTCTGTGAACAGACAAGATCATCCATTGAGAAACCCTGAGTACTGTCTGTGGGCTGGGAAGGTCTTGTCAGATTCCTCACTTCACGAGACACAGTGATGGACACCAACATATATCCTCTCCTCAAAATCTGGTGAATGTCCAATTTATAAAAGTAATACTTAAACAGCAGGTAACACAAGTATTGGTAACTTAACCTAAATGAATACTGTGTGGACTGGGAATATCTTGTCAGATTCCTCATTTCACTAAGAATACTGATGACACAGACATTTTGCAGTTTTCCTAGAACTCTGGGTAATGACCAGTTCAGCCAGTAATGTGTCTACATGTGTAAATACAGTTATTGGTAACCTAAATGAACTTAGTGAGATGCGGTTAGGGACCCTGAAAACTGTGACAAGCACTTTCCTGATCTAGTAGGCTAAACTAGGCCATTAAGTCACATCAGTATCACAGAACCTGTTTAACCAATTAGGCGTCCCTATACTGATTGACAATCTTTCTCCTGAAGCCAAGTTGTTGCTGCCTTGACAAACACGATGTTGACGTAGCGTTGGGGAATGCAGGCTAAGAAGTCTGTCTTCTCTGGGACAATATGAGATATGAAAACCCAGAGAATGAATGAGTCTAGGTATGTAACTGTCAGCTGTTGAGTAACAGTCTCTCTATTGCTGAGGCAGCTACTCTGTTGGTTGAGCTACAGAGACCAGAAAGAACTCGAGGGATGGTATGAATATGGATATGAATTTCAATGAATGTTTTTCAACAGTGGGAAAAGAAATAGGAATCAAATTTGTGGATTTCAAGTTTCCTCCGGCCTGATCTAAAATCTCTGGACATTGTTATACTTTGAATGATATTGTGTGAGCAAACCACATGACAGAGTGGACTAGACTGGACAGCCTCACGTCAGCCTATTCTGGAACCCTTCATCTTTATTCCCCACACCATCTCTGTATTGTGTAACCACAGAGAAAGAATACATTCATTGAAACAGGATACGCAGAACGTCTTCTGACCTTCTCCCAAAGTGGCAGCAGACCCGGGGTTTTGTTGAGGAATAGAACACTAGAAGCCATGTGCATCTGTCACACAATTAGACTTCTCAATAACACTTTTTGTTCAGCCTGTTTCCATAGGAACCGTATAAATGTCAAATAATATCTATTATATTTTGACAGACACTTGTAGTCTCTAAACGGTGTATTTAAATTATATTTCTGGGAAGTTGTCTAGGACTGTAATTTTCTGAACTTATTTCTGAACAAATTGTTGAATGTCCCAATTGCACTGGAAGACAGGACAAATGGGTTCATTTCTTTCTGAGACAATCTCTACTTCATAAGGCTGACATCCAATTTGAGCATGAAATTCTATTATCGAGATGATTGGCCCTGTAACAGTCAAAAGAAGAGAATTCCACATTAACTTATAAAAACAATTCTCACATTTTATTAAAGCTTTCACATTCAACTCTTCACATGAGTGAAGTAAATCAAACCTATTAATACACTGCATTTTTACAACATTTACATCACCTTTGTCTGTCTTTTTTAAATATTGTTTTTTACAAATAATACATTAGTTATTCACTTAAATATCACCCTAGTTAGCTACAGATCATCACTTGACAATCTGCTTCCAAAGTACTGGACAAAGATGTCAGGATGCCCCTTGTAGAACTGTCCCAGCAAGCGTCTCTTCTCTTTGTTGGACAGTTTGGGGTTCTCATGTATTGTCTTCAGTAGAGCCCATAGTTCCTCTTTGGTGGTCTTCTGTTTGCTCTCCACATACGCTCTTCCATTGACTCGCCTGCAATATGTAGAGGCTGAGTGAAGAGAAAGATAGAGGGCATTACGTCTTCATTCACCACACAAAACACAGAAGGGAGGTAAAGCTTTGTCAGATATTAGTACAGACAGACATACAATCAAACAAAACAGACACCAAAAGCTCCCATACCTGTTAAGACTTGTGGGTCTTTCCCCTTCACAATGTTGGTCAGTCTGTCGCTCACAAGTTTGTGCAACAACACTGGAATCTGAAAGGAGAGGATCATATAAGTTAAACCATGTGATCAGTGCTGCTTCCTCTGTTTAAACACACACACACACACACACACACACACACACACACACACACACACACACACACACCTCTGTTTACAAACTGTACTCACTGTTTGAGCTCGACTCCAATATTAAAGTTATCAGAGATATGGTAGCCTGGCTAGGCATTACACACTTTACACACATTACACACCAAAAAGGGCTCTTCGGCTGTCCCCATAGGAGAACCATTTTTGGTTCCAGGTAGAACACTCTGTGGAAAGGGTTCAACATTGAACAGACAGTTTGAGAGGTAAACAGTCTATTGACAGACAGTTTGAGAGGTAAACAGTCTATTGACAGACAGTTTGAGAGGTAAACAGTCTATTGACAGACAGTTTGAGAGGTAAACAGTCTATTGACAGACAGTTTGAGAGGTAAACAGTCTATTGACAGACAGTTTGAGAGGTAAACAGTCTATTGACAGACAGTTTGAGAGGTAAACAGTCTATTGACAGACAGTTTGAGAGGTAAACAGTCTTAACAGACAGTTTGAGAGGTAAACAGTCTTAACAGACAGTTTGAGAGGTAAACAGTCTATTGACAGACAGTTTGAGTAGTAAACAGTCTATTAACAGACAGTTTGAGAGGTAAACAGTCTATTAACAGACAGTTTTGAGTCTTAACAGGTAAACAGTCTTAACAGACAGTTTGAGAGGTAAACAGTCTTAACAGACAGTTTGAGAGGTAAACAGTCTTAACAGACAGTTTGAGAGGTAAACAGTCTTAACAGACAGTTTGAGAGGTAAACAGTCTTAACAGACAGTTTGAGAGGTAAACAGTCTTAACAGACAGTTTGAGAGGTAAACAGTCTTAACAGACAGTTTGAGAGGTAAACAGTCTATTAACAGACAGTTTGAGAGGTAAACAGTCTTAACAGACAGTTTGAGAGGTAAACAGTCTTAACAGACAGTTTGAGAGGTAAACAGTCTTAACAGACAGTTTGAGAGGTAAACAGTCTATTAACAGACAGTTTGAGAGGTAAACAGTCTATTAACAGACAGTTTGAGAGGTAAACAGTCTATTAACAGACAGTTTGAGAGGTAAACAGTCTATTAACAGACAGTTTGAGAGGTAAACAGTCTTAACAGACAGTTTGAGAGGTAAACAGTCTTAACAGACAGTTTGAGTAGTAAACAGTCTATTAACAGACAGTTTGAGTAGTAAACAGTCTTAACAGACAGTGTCAACAGTCTCAGCACACTGACCCAGATGTCTTTAGTCTATATAGTTCAGACACAAGTGCAAAACATCATATTAATCCCCCACCTACCCACACACATGCACACACACACACACACACGCCTACCTGTTCACCTATTCACACACAGTCTGATAAAAGATGAGTGCACACACACCTTGAAGACGTCACAGTGGTTTTCCACCATAAACAGCACCAGCAGGTCAACCTTCCCCTTGGCCAGTCTCATGCTGTAGACGATGGCACTAGAGAAAGATCTCTTCACCGCCATCCTGTTCTCTACCTGGAAAACAACACAACGTTCACATCTACGTACATACAGAATATAGAGAGTGGCTGCTAGATATGATCCTTGACCTCGGAGTAGTTTGGAAGACACAAACAGTCAGGGAGAGCTATAGCAGTATACACACACACACACACACCCCTCACCTCTTTGTGCAGTTTGACCTCCTGCGGTTTGGCAGCGACGGCCATGAATCGCAGCAGTCTGCGTAGCTCCTCTTTACTGCGAGAGTCCTGTAGTTTCAGACACAGCTGTAGGGCCTCCAACGCCTGCTCCCTCTTCCCATTCACTATGGACACAAAGAGAGGACAGGATAGCTGTTACCGTCCCTGACAGGCTGGGAGGAATCACAGGTGTGTGAATTCATGAGAGAGGATCTTAGCCAAACTAGTTGATAAACCCAGGTGTGGCTTCAGGGTCCTCGCTGAGAGTCAACAGAGAAATCTGACCCCCGCTCTCTGTCCCCAGTCATGACATTTGGGCTTTCACATACTGGTTCAATCAGCTGAATGAATCCCTTGCATAATACTTGTTATTAAAAAGTCTTAAACCCATTTCGACAGGGGAAAGGCCCTCGAGCACATAGACCATGTATATGGCTGTCTTACCCAGTAGTTCAGAGATGCTGGAGTGGATGTCGAAGACGTGGTTGCTGAGTAGTGGAGGGTGCTGTGTCTCTCCGTAGTGCTGGACCAGGATCCCATACACCAGTCTCTTACACTGGCCCTGGTCCTCACCGCAGCGGGGCAGACCCCTGCTCACCTCAACCACCAAGTCATCTGGCAGGAACTCTAGACAGTCCACCGCCGCCGACAACCACTCATCAGCCCTGAGAGAGGGAGGGAGGAGATTATAAGTGATGAAGTAAATGAAACTAATCTAAAGAGGAGAGAGAAGAAGAGAGAGAAGAAGAGAGAGAGATCAGAGAGAGATAGTGAGAGAAAGCGCGAGAGATCAGCGAGAGAGAAAGAGATCAGAGAGATGGAGAGAGAGAGATCAGAGAGAAAGACAGAAAGAGAGCTAGATCAGAGCGATAGAGAAAGAGAAGAGGGTATTTGGCTTATGTTTATTATCTATTTCACTTGCTTTGGCAATGTAAACATACGTTTCCCATGCCAATAAAGAGAGAGAGGGGAAAGGAGAGAGAAAGATCAGAGAGAGACAGACAGGTTCAATCAAGCTGCTCTTGACTGTCAGACAACCACAGCCCAGTGACTGCATTCAGTTGGCCATTTGTCCCTGAGTGCCCGAGAGCCCTGGGGGCAGCATCAACACAGAGAGAGGCCCTCACTGACACGCACACAAACACTAGCTCCATTACATAACACTGCCCTGCTGTGATAGAGGCTACGCTAGGCGTCTGGCTGCAACATGTTGAAAGGCTGGACATACAATACACACGCCAACCAAAGCTTAACAAGTCTACCGGCCATACATTTCTGCCAGTCAGATAAATATGTAGACTATGATTCACAGGGAGTGGGAGAGAATGGAGATGTCACTTTATTAGAGACAGGCCTTCTGTGATCAAAATCATCTGCTTTATGTATAACATGAAAGTTATTGAATGTGCTCAGCCAGCTTTAACTGTAGCTAGTCAGTCAATCAGCCTTATGCCTGTGAGTGTCCTTTCACTGTCTTTACCCATGCCTGGAACAAACCATTACATGGAAGAGGGTGGGGGGGATGAGGAAGGAAAGAGACGGAGAGAAGTACTAGAAATAGGACTAGTAATAGTAGTAGTAGTATTACTAACATTAGTAGTAGTAGTAGTAGTAGTAGTAGTAGTAGTAGTAGTAGGACTAATATTAGTAGTAGGACTAATATTATTATAGTATTAGTAGTAGTAGTAGTAGTAGTAGTAGTAGTAGTAGTACTAATATTAGTAGTAGTAGTAGTAGTAGTAGTAGTAGTAGTAGTAATATTAGTAGTAGTAGTAGGACTAATATTAGTAGTAGTAGTAGTAGTAGTAGTAGTAGTAGTAGTAGTAGTAGTAGTAGTAGTAGGACTAATATTAGTAGTAGGACTAATATTATTATTATTATTATTATTAGTAGTAGTAGTAGTAGTACATTTACATTACATTGGTGCATTCACCTTATGACATCCAGTGGAACAGCCACTTTACAATAGTGCATCTAAATCTTTTAAGGGGGGGGGGGGGAGAAGGATTACTTTATCCTATCCTAGGTATTCCTTAAAGAGGTGGGATTTCAGGTGTCTCCGGAAGGTGGTGATTGACTCCGCTGTCCTGGCGTCGTGAGGGAGTTTGTTCCACCATTGGGGGGCCAGAGCAGCGAACAGTTTTGACTGGGCTGAGCGGGAACTGTACTTCCTCAGTGGTAGGGAGGCGAGCAGGCCAGAGGTGGATGAACGCAGTGCCCTTGTTTGGGTGTAGGGCCTGATCAGAGCCTGGAGGACTAATATTATTAGTAGTAATTATTAGTTAGTAGACTAATATTAGTAGTAGCACTGAGGTGCCGTTCCCCTCACAGCTCCGTAGGCAAGCACCATGGTCTTGTAGCGGATGCTAGTAGTAGTAGTAGTAGTAGTAGTACTAATATTAGTAGTAGTAGTAGGACTAATATTAGTAGTAGTAGTAGTAGTAGTAGTAGTAGTAGTAAGACTAATATTAGTAGTAGTAATAGTAGTAGTAGTAGCAGGACTAATATTAGTAGTAGTAGTAGGACTAATATGAGTAGTAGTAATAGTAGTAGTAGTAGTAATATTATTAGTAGTAGTAGTACTAATAGTATTATTATTATTATAGTAGTACTAATAGTATTATTATTATTAGTACTATAGTAGTAGTAGTAGTAGTAGTAGTAGTAGTAGTAGTACTAATATTAGTAGTAGTAGTAGGACTAATATTAGTAGTAGTAGTAGTAGGACTAATATTAGTACTAGAAATAGGACTAGTAGTAGTAGTAGCAGGACTAATAATTTTAGTAGTAATAGTAGTACTAATATTAGTAGTAGTAATAGTAGTAGTAGTAGTAGTACTAATGTTAGTAGTAGTAATAGTAGTAGTAGTAGTAGTAGGACTAATATTAGTAGTAGTAGTAGTAGTTGTTGTAGGACTAATATTAGTAGTAGTAATAGTAGTAGTAGGACTAATATTAGTAGTAGTAGTACTAGTAGTAGCAGTAGTAGGACTAATATTAGTAGTAGTAGTAGTAGTAGTAGTAGCAGTAGTAGGACTAATATTAGTAGTAGTAGTAGTAGTAGTAGTAGTAGTAGTAGTAGTAGTAGTAGGACTAATATTAGTAGTAGTAGTAGTAGTAGTAGTAGTAGTAGGACTAATAGTAGTACTAGTAGTAGTAGTAGTAGGACTAATATTAGTAGTAGTAGTAGTAGTAGTAGTAGTAGTAGTAGTAGGACTAATATTAGTAGTAGTAGTAGTAGCAGGACTAATATTAGTAGTAGTAGGACTTATAGTAGTAGTAGTAGTAGTAGTAGTACTAGTAGTAGCAGTAGTATGACTAATATTAGTAGTAGTAATAGTAGTAGTAGTATGACTAATATTATTAGTAGTAATAGTAGTAGTAGTAGTAGTAGCAGCAGTAGTAGGACTAATATTAGTAGAAGTAATAGTAGTAGTAGTAGTAGCAGGACTAATATTACTAGTAGTAATAGTAGTAGTAGTAGTAGCAGTAGTAGGACTAATATTAGTAGTAGTGGTATTAACAGTAGTAGTAGGACTAATATTATTAGTAGTATGGTAGAAGTAGGACTAAAAGTAGTAGTAGTAGTAGTAGTAGTACTAATAGTAGTAGTAGTAGGACTAAGAGTAGTAGTAGTATGACTAATATTATTATTAGTAGTAGTAGGACTAATATTAGTAGTAGTAATAGTAGTAGCAGTAGTAGGACTAATATTAGTAGTATTAATAGTAGTAGTAGTAGTAGGACTAATATTAGTAGTAGTAGTAGTAGTAGTAGTAGTAGTAGTAGTAGTAGTAGGACTAATATTAGTAGTAGTAATAGTAGTAGTAGGACTAGTAGTAGTAGTAGGACTAATATTATTATTATTAGTAGTAGTAATAGTAGTAGAAGTAGTAGTAGGACTAATAGTAGTAGTAGTAGGACTAGTAGTAGTAGTAGTAGCAGGACTAGTAGTAGTAGTAGGACTAGTAGTAGTAGTAGGATTAGTAGTAGTAGGACTAGTAGTAGTAGTAGGACTAGTAGTAGTAGTAGCATGAGTAGTAGTAGGACTAGTAGTAGTAGTAGTAGTAGTAGTAGGATGAGTAGTAGTAGGATAGTAGGAGTAGTAGTAGGACTAGTAGTAGTAGTAGTAGGACTAGTAGTAGTAGGACTAGTAGTAGGACTAGTAGTAGTAGTAGTAGGACTAGTAGTAGTAGTAGTAGTAGGACTAGTAGTAGGACTAGTAGTAGTAGGAGACGTACTGTGCTTCGCTGAAGGCCTTCAGGACCTCTCTGTCCAGGTAGCTGGATGTGTAGAGCAGGTCTGGGTCACTGTCCATGCTGTGTAGAGGGGGCCTGGGCCGCTCCTCTCCCTCCAACAGACTCTCCAGAAGGGGGAGCTCTATCAGCTGTAGCAGCCTGAACACCGTCTGCTGGCGCCACACCTCATCCACCACTGAGGAAAACAGGAAGACAAGTCACTATAACGGACACTTTACCACACATACACACTACCAAAGTAACAAACACACACTGATAATCATTCAGGGACACATTTCTATGGACACTTACACTCCTGTGAGAGGCCGAGGTTGATCATCTGTGGGGTGATGGTTGAGGTGATGTTGAGGTTCCCCAACACGTCCTCTAGTGATTTGTCTGTTTTGACCGGAGAGTGGTTGTTGGAGTACTGGTCCTCTTTACTGAGGACAACCATATTGAGAGAAATCAGTGGACATGATGGGGGCCAATCACAGACCTGTTATTACTGGAACTCAAAGCAGCATTTAGAACATGTTCAATCACAGACCTGTTATTACTGGAACTCAAAGGAGCATTTAGAACATGTTCAATCACAGACCTGTTATTACTGGAACTCAAAGCAGCATTTAGAACATGTTCAATCACAGACCTGTTATTACTGGAACTCAAAGCAGCATTTAGAACATGTTCAATCACAGACCTGTTATTACTGGAACTCAAAGCAGCATTTAGAACATGTTCAATCACAGACCTGTTATTACTGGAACTCAAAGCAGCATTTAGAACATGTTCAATCACAGACCTGTTATTACTGGAACTCAAAGCAGCATTTAGAACATGTTCAATCACAGACCTGTTATTACTGGAACTCAAAGCAGCATTTAGAACATGTTCAATCACAGACCTGTTATTACTGGAACTCAAAGCAGCATTTAGAACATGTTCAATCACAGACCTGTTATTACTGGAACTCAAAGCAGCATTTAGAACATGTTCAATCACAGACCTGTTATTACTGGAACTCAAAGCAGCATTTAGAACATGTTCAATCACAGACCTGTTATTACTGGAACTCAAAGCAGCATTTAGAACATGTTCAATCACAGGTGACCAGAATATGTCTACTTAGTGAAAGATGATTTGATGAAATAGGTGGGAAAACACATTTAGCAAAACAAATACTCTCGACCAATATCCTTCCACAATATCCTTCCACAATACCCTTCCACAATACCCTTCCACAATATCCTTCCACAATATCCTTCCACAATATCCTTCCACAATATCCTTCCACAATACCCTTCCACAATACCCTTCCACAATACCCTTCCACAATACCCTTCCACAATACCCTTCCACAATATCCTTCCACAATATCCTTCCACAATATCCTTCCACAATATCCTTCCACAATATCCTTCCACAATATCCTTCCACAATATCCTTCCACAATACCCTTCCACAATACCCTTCCACAATACCCTTCCACAATACCCTTCCACAATACCCTTCCACAATATCCTTCCACAATACCCTTCCACAATACCCTTCCACAATACCCTTCCACAATACCCTTCCACAATACCCTTCCACAATATCCTTCCACAATATCCTTCCACAATATCCTTCCACAATATCCTTCCACAATACCCTTCCACAATACCCTTCCACAATATCCTTCCACAATACGGCTCTTTTCTGGATTTTGATCATTTGCGGGTGTCGGCCTAATTATTCTGCATGCATTATTTGGTGTTCTACGTTGTATACTGAGGATATGTTTGTAGAATTCTGCATGCAGAGTCTCAATTTGGTGTTTGTCCCATTTTGTGAATTCTTGGCTGGTGAGCGGTCCCAGATTCCTGAGCGACCACAACCATAAAGGGCAATGGGTTCTACAACAGATTCAAGTATTTTTAGCCAGATCCTAATTGGTATGTCCAACTTTATATTCCTTTTGATGGCATAGAATGCCCTTCTTGCCTTGTCTCTCAGACCGTTCACAGCTTTGTGGAAGTTACCTGTGGCGCTGATGTTTAGGCCAAGGTATGTATAGTTTTTGTGTGCTCCAGGGCAACGGTGTCAAGATGGAATTTGTATTTGTGGTCCTGGCGACTGGACCTTTTTTAAATTTAAATGTTACCATTATTTTGGTCTTACTGAGATTTACTGTCAGGGCCCAGGTCTGACAGAATCTGTGCAGAATATCTAGGTGCTGCTGTAGGCCCTCCTTGGTTGGTGACAGAAGCACCAGATCATCAGCAAACAGTAGACATTTGACTTCATATTCTAGTAGGGTGAGGCCGGGTGCTGCAGACTTTTCTAGTGCCCTCGTCAATTCGTTGATATATATGCTGAAGAGGGTGGGGCTTAAGCTGCATCCCTGTCTCACCCCACGGCCCTGTGGGAATAAATGTGTGTTTTTTTGCCAATTTTAACCGCACACTTGTTGTTTGTGTACATGGATTTTATAATGTCGTATGTTTTTCCCCCAACATCACTTTCCATCAATTTGTATAGCAGACCCTCATGCCAAATTGAGTCAAAGGCTGTTTTGAAATCAACAAAGCATGAGAAGACTTTGCCTTTGATTTGGTTTGTTTGTTTGTCAATTAAGATGGGGGTGAATACATGGTCTGTCGTACGATAATTTGGTAAAAAGCCAATTTGACATTTGCTCAGTACATTGTTTTCTCTGAGTAAATGTACAAGTCTGTTGTTTATAATGCAGAGGATTTTCCCAAGGTTGCTGTTGGAGCATATCCCACGGGAGTTATTGGGGTCAAATTTGTCTCCACTTTTGTGGATTGTGGTGATCAGTCCTTGGTTCCAAATATTGGGGAAGATGCCAGAGCTGAGGATGATGTTAAAGAGTTTAAATATAGCCAATTGGGATTTGTTGTCTGTATATTTAATCATTTCATTGAGAATACCATCAACACCACAGGCCTTTTTGGGTTGGAGGGTTTAGATTTTGTCCTGTAACTCATTCAAGGTAATTAGATAATCCAGTGGGTTCTGGTAGTCTTTAATAGCTGATTCTAAGATCTGTATTTGATTATGTATATGTTTTTGTTCTTTGTTATAGAGCCAATAAGATTAGAGAAGTGGTTAACCATACATCTCCATTTTTGATAGATCATTCTTCTTGTTGTTGTTTGTTTAGTGTTTTACCATTTTCCCAGACGTGGTTAGAGTCTATAGATTCTTCAATTACATTGAGCTGATTTCTGACGTGCTGTTCCTTATTTTTCCGTAGTGTATTCCTGTATTTGTTTTGTGATTCACCATAATGAAGGCGTAGACTCATGTTTTCTTGGTCTCTATGTTTTTGGTTGGACAGTTCTCAATTTCTTTCTTAGATTTTTGCATTCCTCATCAAATCATTTGTCATTGTTTTTGATTTTCTTTGGTTTTCTATTTGAGATTTTTAGATTTGATAAGCTGAGGTCAAATATATTGTGAAGATTTTCTACTGCTAAGTTTACACCTTCACTATTGCAGTGGAACGTTTTGTCCAGGGAGTTGTCCAAAAGGGATTACATTTGTTGTTGCCTAATTGTTTTTTGGTAGGTTTCCAAACTACATTCCTTCCATCTATAGCATTCCTTAATATTACTCAGTTCCTTTGGCTTTGATGCCTCATGATTGACTATTGCTCTGTTCAAGTAGACTGTGATTTTGCTGTGGTCTGATAGGGGTGTCAGTGGGCTGACTGTGAACGCTCTGAGAGACTCTAGGTTGAGGTCAGTGATAAAGTAGTCAACAGTACTACTGCCAAGAGATAAGCTATAGGTGTACCTACCATAGGAGTCCCCTCTCTCTAGTCTCTCTCTCGCTCTACCCTGTCTCTCTCTACACACACACACACACACACACACACACACACACACACACACACACACACACACACACACACACACACACACACACACACACACACACACACACACACACACACACACACACACACACACACACACACACACACACACACGGTCTGCTCGCTCTCTCTACTCTCTCTCTCCACTCTCTCTCTCCACTCTTTCATCTCAGTGAAACAGATTGGAGGCAGCATGTTTTCATGGGTACAGTCCTGAGCTGTCACTCAGGACCACTTCACATGGTTAGGGGGAGACCAGAGAGCCACCATGGCCGATGGCCATATCATATGATCATCACACCACTTCAGTTCCCCTTTTGGTCTCAGTGCAGATTTCCATCCTCTACACTCTAGTTTCCTTTAGTAATTCTTTAGAAAATAATTCTGAGTTTCATGTAGAATAGCTACTTAATGTTCTACACTCTTAAAGACAGAAGAGAGACACATAGCATCCACAACACAGATTGAAAGCATTGACATCAACTCTTTATGTCTGGACCTCCCAGAATAATGACCAAATCTGCAGGCTCTGTGACAAGTTCTCTAAACCCATAATCACTTACAGAGCTGTGAGTCAAACCACACAGTCCCTGTCTCACTGCCTAACAAGGAGCTCTCTAACCGAGTGTCTAACTGTGTGTTTGGGTAGAGAGAAGAAATACCCGTTCTTTAATACAGAGCCAAAAATCATAGGAATCATGCAAATTAGGTTTACTGGGACATTATCACAATCATCAGCAAGGAGAGCCTTGATTGGACAACTGAGAAGCACCAATCAGTGAGAGCAAGCACAAGGTCAGAGGTCATTGGGGAGTTTTGGGATGAAAGCCCTCATAAAAGGAATCCATTGTTAATCCGCTATTTGGGAAGGATTACGAAACATATCAATTCATGAACAAAGCTTTAAACTCAGCCGACCGTACCGTTTGAGAGGTGGGCTGTAGCTGTTCCGGTGTTTGCTCGGTGAGTCGTATCCACTCTCGATGGTGATGGTGCTCGTCGAGTGCAAGCTGGTCATGGTAGTGGGACTAGACGGAAGCGGAAGCAACCGGTACAGACTACAGCTACTGTCCTCGAAGGTGGCACGCCTCTTCTCCTTATTCCCAAATACGTTGGTGCCCACCGCCTCGAACACCCGCGAATCCATCAGGGCCTGGCAGAGGCGTACGGCCTTGGAGCGAGGCACCTCGGCATCGCCGCAGAACCGTGACTGGATGACATGGGCCAGCACCACGTCCACAGCCTCTGACCCCAGGAAACAGTCATGGTAGGTCTTGAGCTTATGACGGTGGCGCTTGACCTGGATGCGCTGCTGGAGGTTGGCGATGATGCTGCTCCAGATGAAGGTGGCCCGGAACGGCTTACCGGCCATGCCCTGCTCTCCTGGGGGAGGGAATAGGAGGAGGGGGGGTGAGAGAGCATGAAACTCAGTAAATTCAGCACAGATCACAGTGTTCTAAAGTCCACACTTTATATCTGAGTAGTAGAAGAGCTCTTCCAACAGTTTAACATCTCCTTTACAGAGCTCTCCCAACAGTTCAACATCTCCTTTACAGAGCTCTTCAACAGCTCAACATCTCCTTTACAGAGCTCTTCCAACAGTTCAACATCTCCTTTACAGAGCTCTCCCAACAGTTCAACATCTCCTTTACAGAGCTCTTCAACATCTCCTTTACAGAGCTCTTCCAACAGTTCAACATCTCCTTTACAGAGCTCTTCCAACAGTTCAACATCTCCTTTACAGAGCTCTCCCAACAGTTCAACATCTCCTTTACAGAGCTCTTCAACAGTTCAACATCTCCTTTACAGAGCTCTTCCAACAGTTCAACATCTCCTTTACAGAGCTCTTCCAACAGTTCAACATCTCCTTTACAGAGCTCTCCCAACAGTTCAACATCTCCTTTACAGAGCTCTCCCAACAGTTCAACATCTCCTTTACAGAGCTCTTCCAACAGTTCAACATCTCCTTTACAGAGCTCTTCCATCAGTTCAACATCTCCTTTACAGAGCTCTTCCATCAGTTCAACATCTCCTTTACAGAGCTCTTCCAACAGTTCAACATCTCCTTTACAGAGCTCTTCAACAGTTCAACATCTCCTTTACAGAGCTCTTCAACAGTTCAACATCTCCTTTACAGAGCTCTCCCAACAGTTCAACATCTCCTTTACAGAGCTCTTCCAACAGTTCAACATCTCCTTTACAGAGCTCTCTAGAGCTCTTCAACAGTTCAACACTCCTTTACAGAGCTCTTACCAACAGTTCAACATCTCCTTTACAGAGCTCTTCCAACAGTTCAACATCTCCTTTACAGAGCTCTTCAACAGTTCAACATCTCCTTTACAGAGCTCTTCAACAGTTCAACATCTCCTTTACAGAGCTCTTCCAACAGTTCAACATCTCCTTTACAGAGCTCTCCCAACAGTTCAACATCTCCTTTACAGAGCTCTCCCAACAGTTCAACATCTCCTTTACAGAGCTCTCCCAACAGTTCAACATCTCCTTTACAGAGCTCTCCCAACAGTTCAACATCTCCTTTACAGAGCTCTCCCAACAGTTCAACATCTCCTTTACAGAGCTCTCCCAACAGTTCAACATCTCCTTTACAGAGCTCTCCCAACAGTTCAACATCTCCTTTACAGAGCTCTACCAACAGTTCAACATCTCCTTTACAGAGCTCTTCCAACAGTTCAACATCTCCTTTACAGAGCTCTTCCAACAGTTCAACATCTCCTTTACAGAGCTCTTCCAACAGTTCAACATCTCCTTTACAGAGCAGTTCAACATCTCCTTTACAGAGCTCTCCCAACCCAACAGTTCAACATCTCCTTTACAGAGCTCTACCAACAGTTCAACATCTCCTTTACAGAGCTCTTCCAACAGTTCAACATCTCCTTTACAGAGCTCTTCCAACAGTTCAACATCTCCTTTACAGAGCTCTTCCAACAGTTCAACATCTCCTTTACAGAGCTCTTCAACAGTTCAACATCTCCTTTACAGAGCTCTTCCAACAGTTCAACATCTCCTTTACAGAGCTCTTCGACAGTTCAACATCTCCAAAGTAAAGAACCTTCTAGGCCAAGAACAATAGCACACTCACCAGCCTTGACATTACACTACATAGCACACACACAACACCTTGTAATGGCACCATTGGGACTAATGTCCCTCCCCAACCGATCCCCTATAACATACAGACACTCTTCTAACACACACACACACACACAAACAGATGTACACACCGCACCCATCCCTCTTCATCCAACTCTGATACAATGATGAGATTGTCAGCCGCATCTCCAGGGCCGCATCTCCAGGGCTATCTCAACCACAATAATGAGATTGTCAGCTCTAGGCTGATCCATCCCAGCATGCTCTTTCCTATCCAGCCACATCAACAGGATGGGCCGTATCCCACATCACACACACACACTCACTGAATGTCATCAGATCGCACCAGTGAGGCTAATCATTTCAAACTCATCAAAAACCTTCTGTAATCTTCACATGCAGATATAATTACAGGCAGACACACAGTAACCCACACTTTTACCTCAATACGCTGTGCATCAATGCATGGCTCTACTTCAACCGCTGCACCATAAATGGCTTATTTATCTGAAGTCACCAACCACATTGACCGAGAAGAGAGGGGAAGGGGAAGGGGAGAGGGGAGAGATGTTGAGGGAAAGGGGCTGGTGAAGTCCTTGTTGAGATGTTGAGGGGAAGGGGAAGGGGCTGGTGAGGTTCTCGTTGAGATGAACAGGAGGCACAGCTTGCATACCCCACTGCTGTCATTGGTTTTGCTGGGGGTTGTGGAAGGGAAAGGGTGTGTGTGTGTGGGGGGGGGGTTGTGGAAGGGAAAGGGGTGTGTGTGTGGGGGGTTGTGGAAGGGAAAGGGTGTGTGTGTGTGTGTGTGTGTGTGGGGGGGGTTGTGTTTTTTTGTTGTAGGTCTGTGCAAAGCTTTTATTCCTCTCCCAGCAGGAACCATTTAAAGACTGGTAAGCAAATGTTAGTGCAGTGTTCAGGAAGGAGCTGAGAATAGAACACTGGGGACTGAACCTCTTCAATCACTTCCTCACAGCACCACTACAGACTCATGACATCACAACCTGATAAAGACCATTATGACCCCAAAACACACCGTGCCAGACGGCACCAGACGGAGTAGGATAAAGTTGCTCCTAAGATGATCTAACATCAGTTTTACATTTTCACCCTTAATGGTTAAGGTTATGATTTGAGGATGGTAATCTGATTCTAGATCTGTGTCAAAGGGCACCTCCCACCTGGAGCGTAGGTAGCAGGCAGTGAGCAGACATTCACTTTCCTTTCATTGACATAACAAAACAGCTCCATAAGGAAGAAGGTGTGTGCTGAATGTCTCCTATTTCCATGAACCACATGTTAATGTGTCCCATTAATGTCAAACACAGTTTCCCTCTTCGGACGGCACTCCGACAACACAATATCCTGTACCGCTTGGAAGGTTTTGCATATTACTGATGTAACCAATGAACTATGTTGTAACAGGCACCGTCCAGTCACTACAGCTGTTTGACAGGCAGCTGATAGCCTGAATAACAGCACAACTCTGGATAAAATAACAATAAAAAGATCTTAGCCTGACATGACCATCACGGCATGGTAGATAGCCTGACATGACCATCACGGCATGGTAGATAGCCTGACATGACCATCACGGCATGGTAGATAGCCTGACATGACCATCACGGCATGGTAGATAGCCTGACATGACCATCACGGCATGGTAGATAGCCTGACATGACCATCACGGCATGGTAGATAGCCTGACATGACCATCACGGCATGGTAGATAGCCTGACATGACCATCACGGCATGGTAGATAACCTGACATGACCATCACGGCATGGTAGATGACCATCACAGCATGGTAGATAGCCTGACATGACCATCACGGCATGGTAGATAGCCTGACATGACCATCACAGCATGGTAGATAGCCTGACATGACCATCACAGCATGGTAGATAGCCTGACATGACCATCACAGCATGGTAGATAGCCTGACATGACCATCACAGCATGGTAGATAGCCTGACATGACCATCACAGCATGGTAGATAGCCTGACATGACCATCACAGCATGGTAGATAGCCTGACATGACCATCACAGCATGGTAGATAGCCTGACATGACCATCACAGCATGGTAGATAGCCTGACATGACCATCACAGCAGATAGCCTGACATGACCATCACAGCATGGTAGATAGCCTGACATGACCATCACAGCATGGTAGATAGCCTGACATGACCATCACAGCATGGTAGATAACCTGACATGACCATCACAGCATGGTAGATAACCTGACATGACCATCACAGCATGGTAGATAACCTGACATGACCATCACAGCATGGTAGATAGCCTGACATGACCATCACAGCATGGTAGATAGCCTGACATGACCATCACAGCATGGTAGATAACCTGACATGACCATCACAGCATGGTAGATAGCCTGACATGACCATCACAGCATGGTAGATAGCCTGACATGACCATCACAGCATGGTAGATAGCCTGACATGACCATCACAGCATGGTAGATAACCTGACATGACCATCACAGCATGGTAGATAACCTGACATGACCATCACAGCATGGTTGATAACCTGACATGACCATCACAGCATGGTAGATAACCTGACATGACCATCACAGCATGGTAGATAACCTGACATGACCATCACAGCATGGTTGATAACCTGACATGACCATCACAGCATGGTTGATAGCTGCTTAAATGACTAAAATGATGAAGTGAAAAACAAAGAATTGATGATATTGATGACAATGTAATAGCCGCCTAATGTAGGCCTGGAAAAAGACATGAGGGTGAAATACAATTACCCAGGATTACAAGACATTCATTGGTTTAACACCCAGAAAACCCCATTACTGGATAAATTACTGTAAACTGCATTAGAGTGGAATCCTTCATTTGGGGGTTAAGAAAGCGGTATTAGAGGGCGACCATCTGGAAAAACCGTCTGGGGATCCTGGTACAGTAATCCGGATCTGCTCAACGTCAGCATCACTCGAGTTGAGGAGTTCACGGGGTCGATGTGCGGATGAAAACAATCCTGGGAATCGGAATGGTCTGTCACCTCGGTTTGCCCGCCCCAACTGAGATTGGAGCCAGTTTGCATAGCTGTCGCCAAACATCCCACTTCCCCTCCCTCCCCCAGTTCCCAGCTCTCCTTCTCTCCTCTCGCGGGCGCGTTGCATCAGGGGGGAATTCGCTCTATTCGGTCAAGGGCAACAGAGAGCGGTGTGTTTGCACACCATGCAGGTAAATAATCCCAATGGGAACAGTATCACCGCATACTTGCTCCCAAATGGAACGCGTTGATTTGTGGACTGATAGGGGAGACTATCTGCTGTAGCCGGAAGTGTACCTATTGGAAATAATTAGGCTCAGGTAGAAGACCTTGGAGTTTTACATGATTCTTTTCACGATTTTACTTTTTTTATAACCTATTAAGAAGAATATTTCGAAGAATGACAAAAAGCAACAGGCATCAGACAGAAAGTAAACTAGGCTTGGTTCTGTGACGTTCATTCCTCTACGCGCTCAGACTAGACACAATTGATAGAGCCTGAAGGAAACTACTAACGTACATCTAAAACCCATGCAGTTTGAATTAGAGTCTAAATACCTCTCACTGCAGATTATGCCTATAGCCTACAAGAGCTGAGAAACTGCACTGCCATAAATCATTGGAATCAGAAATACTGTTGTTCCTCCGAAGAAAAAAGACTCTGAAAGTAGCCTAATAATGTATATAGCTATATGGTAATGAATTAATTATTTGAAAATATGAACTGTTAATTGTTACATTAGGAAACAATATATACAATGTTGAGCAATTACAGGCTATATAGTTTAGTTGACTGGGATGTGACCCATCTAGGTTACACCTTAAAACAGAGCCATAGGCTTATAGAATACATTTCAACTATAAATCATGTGGATCTATTCAGCTCCATGGCCTAAACAGTTATGTATTGACACAAACTATAGCAAAATCAAATCACTTTCTCTAACATTTTCTGATAGGCTTACTGGAAAACGAAACAAAAGCTGTGACATGATTTCGTAATAAATAAAAAAACATTTCAGAGTTATCATAAAGGATGAAATATTTTATTAGGCCTACCTCGTGGTTTGTGCAGCATGAAAACAGTTCCCGGAGCGCTAAACGGCTACCTCTCTTTTCCACGGTATCATTTGGCTCCTACTACTAACGTCTGTCCTCTTGCTTCTCCGAAGTCCCTTCTCGCACCACAGTGACGTAACTGCAGTCGACCCGAAACCGCCTCGCTCGCTATACGTTATTCAGGACGATTACAACGTTAAATAACGCCTCCACCTCCAACCTCATTTACATGATAAGTATTTCGATTTTTAGACATTTAGAATATGAAAAGACCGAGAATATGTTTTACATATCCCCCTTAATGTTACATTTCCCCCTTAATCTCTGTCTCCCCCTCTTGGTCTCTCTCTCGCACACACACACACACACACACACACACACACACACACACACACACACACACACACACACACACACACACACACACACACACACACACACACACACACACACACACACACACACACACACACACACACACACACACACACACACACACACACACACCACTCATTTTATAGGCTTTGAATTCTTTAACAGAGACCAAAGGTTTATACACTTCAGCTGTTTACATGTTCTGAATTGACATCTTACATTTAGCTTGTCACATGTAAATGACAGGGACATGTTTGATCAGCAGTTAACCAGGCAATAAACTATTGTTAGGCCACCTCCTAAAGAATTCCCATCAGCATGACTCAGATCTGAAAACTCTCTAAAGGTATTTCCTAGAACAGAGTTAATCTCCTGAGATGAACACTGTGGTTGTATGACATTGAAAAGGGGAGAAGTCACAGCTATAGCTAGCTTCAGTCACATTCAACCAGTGAACCACATTCACTCCTCCTGGATATTCTTTGGTTATGACACCATAAAGGCAATCCATTCAAATGGCAAAAGACAGAGGCAACATCTGTGCAGAGGTTGTCTACAGTCTCCAGGCTCTATGGTGCTCCCTCTCTCAGCCTCACCTTGTTAAACATACAGTAGAAAACCGCTGATAGCAGAGCAGCTGATAGAAAGAAACCACTATTTTTCTTTGACGGCGCGTAGGGAGGAGAGCGGATGCATGAGAAACAGTTGGATGTCAACCTGCTCTGTGTGTTTTTATAAGGCCACTTACTTCTACTGAGTGGAGAGAGAGAGAGAGAGAGAGACAGGAGTCCTTTTTTAAATTTATTCCTATTTAACCAGGAAAGTCCGTTAAGAACACATTTTTATTTACAATGACGGCCTACCGGGGAACAGTGGGTTAACTGCCTTGTTCAGGGGCAGAACAACAGATGTTTATTTACAATGACAGCCTACCGGGGAACAGTGGGTTAACTGCCTTGTTCAGGAACAGAATAACAGATGTTTATTTACAATGACAGCCTACCGGGGAACAGTGGGTTAACTGCCTTGTTCAGGAACAGAATAACAGATGTTTATTTACAATGACAGCCTACCGGGGAACAGTGGGTTAACTGCCTTGTTCAGGAACAGAATAACAGATGTTTATTTACAATGACAGCCTACCGGGGAACAGTGGGTTAACTGCCTTGTTCAGGAACAGAACAACAGATTTTTACCTTGTCAGCTCGGGAATTCAATCCAGCAACCTTTCGGTTACTGGCCCAATGCTCCAACCACTAGGCTACATGCCCCCCAGGTCCTAAAGTCCTTAAGTCTTGGGTTGCTGACTGCGTGAGAATGACCCCTTATTCAGACCCTCCAAATCCTGTGGTAGATGGATTCATGACTACCACAGTCATGATATTGTAGCAAATTTGGGCAGTAGCCCCAACCGGGAATCAAACCCCAGTCTAACAACTGTCAACCCAACACCTTAGTCAACAGATCTGAACCTCTCAACAAGGTCACCAAGGGTTAGGTTAAGGTCCCTCCACACTTCTCTATACCGAGTCCTTCACATGCACACGTAGCTCGGTGTTGGGTTAAGGTCCCTCCACACTTCTCTATACCGAGTCCTTCACATGCACACGTAGCTCGGTGTTGGGTTAAGGTCCCTCCACACTTCTCTATACCGAGTCCTTCACATGCAACGTAGCCGGTGTTGGGTTAAGGTCCCTCCACACTTCTCTATACCAAGTCCTTCACATGCACACGTAGCTCGGTGTTGGGTTAAGGTCCCTCCACACTTCTTACCGAGTCCTTCACATGCACACGTAGCTCGGTGTTGGGTTAAGGTCCCTCCACACTTCTCTATACCGAGTCCTTCACATGCACACGTAGCTCGGTGTTGGGTTAAGGTCCCTCCACACTTCTCTATACCTGAAGTCCTTCACATGCACACGTAGCTCGGTGTTGGGTTAAGGTCCCTCCACACTTCTCTATACCGAGTCCTTCACATGCACACGTAGCTCGGTGTTGGGTTAAGGTCCCTCCACACTTCTCTATACCGAGTCCTTCACATGCACACGTAGCTCGGTGTTGGGTTAAGGTCCCTCCACACTTCTCTATACAGAGTCCTTCACATGCACACGTAGCTCGGTGTTGGGTTAAGGTCCCTCCACACTTCTCTATACCGAGTCCTTCACATGCACACGTAGCTAGGTGTTGGGTTAAGGTCCCTCCACACTTCTCTATACCGAGTCCTTCACATGCACACGTAGCTCGGTGTTGGGTTAAGGTCCCTCCACACTTCTCTATACCGAGTCCTTCACATGCACACGTAGCTCGGTGTTGGGTTAAGGTCCCTCCACACTTCTCTATACCGAGTCCTTCACATGCACACGTAGCTCGGTGTTGGGTTAAGGTCCCTCCACACTTCTCTATACCGAGTCCTTCACATGCACACGTAGCTCGGTGTTGGGTTAAGGTCCCTCCACACTTCTCTATACCAGAGTCCTTCACATGCACACGTAGCTAGGTGTTGGGTTAAGGTCCCTCCACACTTCTCTATACCGAGTCCTTCACATGCACACGTAGCTCGGTGTTGGGTTAAGGTCCCTCCACACTTCTCTATACCAAGTCCTTCACATGCACACGTAGCTAGGTGTTGGGTTAAGGTTGATACACTATGATATAGTCCTATAGGTGATGTGAGGTTGGAGGTCAGAGTGCATTAAGGAGGCATCGTAACAAGCTGGTTACAATGGAATTGCCTCAGCTTTGTGTTACTATGACGTCAGTAACAGATGACTGTCTCTACAGCCCACTTCATGTCCATCATTCTCCCTACAACCCTTTTATAAGCTCCTGCAGCCATGTCATGTTCACCTTTATGCTGTTGACATCAACAGTTACTAACATGTGGGGTAGGTGCCAGGGCCGAGTGGTCACCCAAAGTAACACGTTACTGAAACAGAAGCAGCAGTCTCATGCATAAAACAGCACACACACACAGTGAGAGAGAGACTACTTGCACATCGTTACGACACTGTATATAGACATAATGACATTTGAAATGTCTTTATTCTTTTGGAACTTCTGTGAGTGTAACGTTTACTGTTAATTTCACTTTTGTTTATTATCTACTTCAATTGCTTTGGCAATGTTAACATATGTGTCCCATGCCAATAAATCCCTTGAATTTAATTGAATTGAGAGTGAGGAGGGGCCGAGGACACAGATCTGAAACGTAACACCTGTGCACAGACACCCTCAGGTGGCAAAGCCTCCATAATGATGTGGCTAAACACAGCCCTTATGTTGTCTACAGTTTAGTAAACATTCATTGTGGTCGGAATCTCTTGATTGTTTGGCAAATTGTCAGAGGCTATACAGACTCACTCACGCACATGCAGGAAGGCAGGCAGGCACGCACCCACCCACCCACAAACAACCACACACACTTCATCCAGTCTGAAAGGTATAAATCCAGTCTGAAGGGGATAGATCCAGTCTGAAGGGGACAGATCCAGTCTGAAGCGTATAGATCCAGTCTAAAGCGTATAGATCCAGTCTGAAAGGTATAAATCCAGTCTTAAGGGGATAGATCCAGTCTGAAGGGCATAGATCCTATCTGAAGAGGATAGATCCAGTCTAAAGCGTATATATCCAGTCTAAAGGGCATAGATCTTGTCTGAAGAGGATAGATCCATTCTGAAGGGGATAGATTCTGTCTGAAGAGGATAGATCCATTCTGAAGGGGATAGATTCTGTCTGAAGAGGATAGATCCATTCTGAAGGGGATAGATTCTGTCTGAAGAGGATAGATCCATTCTGAAGGGGATAGATTCTGTCTGAAGAGGATAGATCCATTCTGAAGGGGATAGATTCTGTCTGAAGAGGATAGATCCAGTCCAAAGCGTATAGATCCAGTCCAAAGCGTATAGATCCAGTCTAAAGCGTATAGATCCAGTCTAAAGCGTATAGATCCTATCTGAAGAGGATAGATCCAGTCTAAAGCGTATAGATCCAGTCTAAAGGGCATAGATCCAGTCTGAAGGGCATAGATCCAGTCTGAAGGGCATAGATCCAGTCTGAAGGGGATAGATCCTGTCTGAAGGGGATATATCTAGTCTGAAGGGGATATATCTAGTCTGAAGGGGATATATATCTAGTCTGAAGGGGATAGATCCTGTCTGAAGGGGATAGATCCTGTCTGAAGGGGATAGATCCAGTCTGAAGGGTATAGATCCAGTCTGAAGGGGATAGATCCAGTCTGAAGGGGATATATCTAGTCTGAAGGGGATAGATTCTGTCTGAAGGGGATAGATTATGTCTGAAGGGGATAGCTAGTCTGAAGGGGATAGCTCCTGTCTGAAGGGGATAGATCCTGTCTGAAGGGGATAGATCCTGTCTGAAGGGGATAGATCCTGTCTGAAGGGGATAGATCCTGTCTGAAGGGGATAGATTCTGTCTGAAGGGGATAGATTCTAAAGGGGATAGCTAGTCTGAAGGGGATAGATCTAGTCTGAAGGGGATATATCCTGTCTGAAGGTGTTAGACACAGTCTAAAGCGTATAGATCCAGTCTGAAGGGCATAGATCCTGTCTGAAGCGTATAGATCCAGTCTGAAGGGGATAGATCCTGTCTGAAGGGGATAGATCCTGTCTGAAGGGGATAGCTGTCTGAAGGGGATAGATCCTGTCTGAAGGGGATAGATCCTGTCTGAAGGGGATAGATCCTGTCTGAAGGGGATAGATCCTGTCTGAAGGGGATAGATCCTGTCTGAAGGGGATAGCTAGTCTGAAGGGGATAGCTAGTCTGAAGGGGATAGCTAGTCTGAAGGGGATAGATCCTGTCTGAAGGGGATAGATCCTGTCTGAAGGGGAGTCTAAAGCTAGTCTGAAGGGGGAGTCTGAAAGGGGATAGCTAGTCTGAAGGGGATAGCTAGTCTGAAGGGGAGCTAGTCTGAAGGGGATAGATCCTGTCTGAAGGGGATAGCTAGTCTGAAGGGGATAGATCCTGTCTGAAGGGGATAGCTAGTCTGAAGGGGATAGCTAGTCTGAAGGGGATAGCTAGTCTGAAGGGTATAGCTAGTCTGAAGGGGATAGCTAGTCTGAAGGGGATAGCTAGTCTGAAGGGGATAGCTAGTCTGAAGGGGATAGCTAGTCTGAAGGGGATAGCTAGTCTGAAGGGGATAGCTAGTCTGAAGGGGATAGCTAGTCTGAAGGGGATAGCTAGTCTGAAGGGGATAGCTAGTCTGAAGGGGATAGCTAGTCTGAAGGGGATAGCTAGTCTGAAGGGGATAGCTAGTCTGAAGGGGATAGCTAGTCTGAAGGGGATAGCTAGTCTGAAGGGGATAGCTAGTCTAAAGGGGATAGCTAGTCTGAAGGGGATAGCTAGTCTGAAGGGGATAGCTAGTCTGAAGGGGATAGCTAGTCTGAAGGGGATAGCTAGTCTAAAGGGGATAGCTAGTCTGAAGGGGATAGCTAGTCTAAAGGGGATAGCTAGTCTGAAGGGGATAGCTAGTCTGAAGGGGATAGATCCTGTCTGAAGGGGATAGCTAGTCTAAAGGGGATAGCTAGTCTGAAGGGGATAGCTAGTCTAAAGGGGATAGCTAGTCTGAAGGGGATAGCTAGTCTGAAGGGGATAGCTAGTCTGAAGGGGATAGCTAGTCTAAAGGGGATAGCTAGTCTAAAGGGGATAGCTAGTCTGAAGTCTGGGGATAGCTAGTCTAGAAGGGGATAGCTAGTCTGAAGGGGATAGCTAGTCTGAAGGGGATAGCTAGTCTAAAGGGGATAGCTAGTCTGAAGGGGAGCTAGTCTGAAGGGGAGCTAGTCTGAAGGGGATAGCTAGTCTGAAGGGGATAGCTAGTCTGAGGGATAGCTAGTCTGAAGGGGATAGTCTGATGGGGATAGCTAGTCTGAAGGGGATAGCTAGTCTAAAGGGGATAGCTAGTCTGAGGGATAGCTAGTCTAAAGGGGATAGCTAGTCAAAGGGGATAGCTAGTCTGAAGGGGATAGCTAGTCTAAAGGGGATAGCTAGTCTAAAGGGGATCTGTCAGAAGGGGATAGCTAGTCTCCAAAGGGGATAGCTAGTCTGAAGGGGATAGCTAGTCTGAAGGGGATAGCTAGTCTGAAGGGGATAGCTAGTCTGAAGGGGATATAGATCCTGTCTGAAGGGGATAGCTAGTCTGAAGGGGATAGCTAGTCTGAAGGGGATAGCTAGTCTAAAGGGGATAGCTAGTCTGAAGGGGATAGCTAGTCTGAAGGGGATAGCTAGTCTGAAGGGGATAGCTAGTCTGAAGGGGATAGATCCTGTCTGAAGGGGATAGCTAGTCTGAAGGGGATAGCTAGTCTGAAGGGGATAGCTAGTCTGAAGGGGATAGCTAGTCTGAAGGGGATAGCTAGTCTGAAGGGCTAGTCTGAAGGGGATAGCTAGTCTGAAGGGGATAGCTAGTCTGAAGGGGATAGCTAGTCTGAGCTAGTCTGGGGATAGCTAGTCTGAAGGGGATAGCTAGTCTGAAGGGGATAGCTAGTCTGAAGGGGATAGCTAGTCTGAAGGGGATAGCTAGTCTGAAGGGGATAGCTAGTCTGAAGGGGATAGCTAGTCTGAAGGGGATAGCTAGTCTGAAGGGGATAGCTGTCTGAAGGGGATAGCTAGTCTGAAGGGGATAGCTAGTCTAAAGGGGATAGCTAGTCTGAAGGGGATAGCTAGTCTGAAGGGGATAGATCCTGTCTGAAGGGGTTAGATCCACAGACTGAGATCCTCACTGGAGAAGCCCCCCATTTCTATAGAAATATAATCCATTGTCATGGAAATGATGATGCATTAAGGTGATACATTGAACTCAAGGCGTACAGTCCATCATGAGTACTGAGAGGAAGACTGAACATTACAGGTCAAAGACACAATGCTGGAGAAGAATAAAGAAGGCAACTGTGGAAACCGGTCTGACAGAGGATGGTTACATTCTCCAACATTGTGTGTGTGTGTGTGTGTGTGTGTGTGTGTGTGTGTGTGTGTGTGTGTGTGTGTGTGTGTGTGTGTGTGTGTGTGTGTGTGTGTGTGTGTGTGTGTGTGTGTGTGTGTGTGTGTGTGTGTGTGTGTGTGTGTGTGTGTGTGTGTGTGTGTGAGTGAGAGAGGGTGTGTGTGTGTTGGAGTGTGTAAGAGAGAGAGATCGAGAGACAGAGACAGAAAGTATGTGTGTGGGGGGGTGCATTTGCTTGAGTCTCCTCCCTGTCCCTGTCACCTAATTTCCTAGATGATTATAGATAAAGAAAAATATTTTTAAAAACATTCTAGAGAAGAGAGAAAGAGATAAGATACATTCAGAGACACATCTTTAGACATTCTACAGAAGCACACATTCTGGGAGGTCACATTCAGAGGAAACAGTTCCCAGAGCAGTAACTGTTAACCCCTAACCATAAAACAAAATGTAACACGCCTATAAGCAGAACAATACAGACTGCTCCACGGTGTGACTAAATACAGACCAGAGAGAATTCACATGAAAGACAAAGCTCAGGACGATGTCAAACGCTATAAATGAAATTCCACAACTCCTCTGAAAACTAACAACAGAAACCCCAAAAAAGAGCTGACTGGAAGTCTTAAACTTCTCAATTAGGACTCAAGGCAGTGTTGGAGCACTCACTGAGCATGTTGAGAACATAGAACTAAAACTCACTGAGCATGTTGAGAACATAGAACTAAAACTCACAAAGCATGTTGAGAACATAGAACTAAAACTCACAAAGCATGTTGAGAACATAGAACTAAAACTCACAAAGCATGTTGAGAACATAGAACTAAAACTCACAAAGCATGTTGAGAACATAGAACTAAAACTCACAAAGCATGTTGAGAACATAGAACTAAAACTCACAAAGCATGTTGAGAACATAGAACTAAAACTCACAAAGCATGTTGAGAACATAGAACTAAAACTCACAAAGCATGTTGAGAACATAGAACTAAAACTCACAAAGCATGTTGAGAACATAGAACTAAAACTCACAAAGCATGTTGAGAACATAGAACTAAAACTCACAAAGCATGTTGAGAACATAGAACTAAAACTCACAAAGCATGTTGAGAACATAGAACTAAAACTCACAAAGCATGTTGAGAACATAGAACTAAAACTCACAAAGCATGTTGAGAACATAGAACTAAAACTCACAAAGCATGTTGAGAACATAGAACTAAAACTCACAAAGCATGTTGAGAACATAGAACTAAAACTCACAAAGCATGTTGAGAACATAGAACTAAAACTCACAAAGCATGTTGAGAACATAGAACTAAAACTCACAAAGCATGTTGAGAACATAGAACTAAAACTCACAAAGCATGTTGAGAACATAGAACTAAAACTCACAAAGCATGTTGAGAACATAGAACTAAAACTCACAAAGCATGTTGAGAACATAGAACTAAAACTCACAAAGCATGTTGAGAACATAGAACTAAAACTCACAAAGCATGTTGAGAACATAGAACTAAAACTCACAAAGCATGTTGAGAACATAGAACTAAAACTCACAAAGCATGTTGAGAACATAGAACTAAAACTCACAAAGCATGTTGAGAACATAGAACTAAAACTCACAAAGCATGTTGAGAACATAGAACTAAAACTCACAAAGCATGTTGAGAACATAGAACTAAAACTCACAAAGCATGTTGAGAACATAGAACTAAAACTCACAAAGCATGTTGAGAACATAGAACTAAAACTCACAAAGCATGTTGAGAACATAGAACTAAAACTCACAAAGCATGTTGAGAACATAGAACTAAAACTCACAAAGCATGTTGAGAACATAGAACTAAAACTCACAAAGCATGTTGAGAACATAGAACTAAAACTCACAAAGCATGTTGAGAACATAGAACTAAAACTCACAAAGCATGTTGAGAACATAGAACTAAAACTCACAAAGCATGTTGAGAACATAGAACTAAAACTCACAAAGCATGTTGAGAACATAGAACTAAAACTCACAAAGCATGTTGAGAACATAGAACTAAAACTCACAAAGCATGTTGAGAACATAGAACTAAAACTCACTAAGCATGTTGAGAACATAGAACTAAAACTCACAAAGCATGTTGAGAACATAGAACTAAAACTCACAAAGCATGTTGAGAACATAGAACTAAAACTCACAAAGCATGTTGAGAACATAGAACTAAAACTCACTAAGCATGTTGAGAACATAGAACTAAAACTCACTAAGCATGTTGAGAACATAGAACTAAAACTCACTGAGCATGTTGAGAACATAGAACTAAAACTCACAGAGCATGTTGAGAACATAGAACTAAAACTCACTAAGCATGTTGAGAACATAGAACTAAAACTCACAAAGCATGTTGAGAACATAGAACTAAAACTCACAAAGCATGTTGAGAACATAGAACTAAAACTCACTAAGCATGTTGAGAACATAGAACTAAAACTCACAAAGCATGTTGAGAACATAGAACTAAAACTCACTAAGCATGTTGAGAACATAGAACTAAAACTCACTAAGCATGTTGAGAACATAGAACTAAAACTCACTAAGCATGTTGAGAACATAGAACTAAAACTCACAAAGCATGTTGAGAACATAGAACTAAAACTCACAAAGCATGTTGAGAACATAGAACTAAAACTCACTGAGCATGTTGAGAACATAGAACTAAAACTCACTAAGCATGTTGAGAACATAGAACTAAAACTCACTGAGCATGTTGAGAAGATAGAACTAAAATCACAAAGCATGTTCAGAACATAGAACTAAAACTCACTAAGCATGTTAAGAACATAGAACTAAAACTCACTGAGCATGTTGAGAACATAGAACTAAAACTCACAAAGCATGTTGAGAACATAGAACTAAAATCACAAAGCATGTTAAGAACATAGAACAAGAATGATTATATTTCTATGGATGAGATTAACTGATCACAGCTTCATTAAAAAGTACCCGCAAAACACCAGTCTCAATGATCAATTAGCCTTTTAAAATGATAAACTTGGATTAGCTAACACAATGTGCCATTGGAACACAGGAGTGATGGTTGCTGATAATGGACTTCTGTACGCCAATGTAGATATCCCATTAAAAAAAAACAGCCGTTTCCAGCTACAATAGTCATTTACAACATTAACAATGTCTACACTGTATTTCTGATAAATATGATATTATTTTAATGGACAAAAAATGAGCTTTTCTTTCAAAAACAAGTACATTTCTAAGTGACCCCAAACTTTTGAACAGTCGTGTACCTATATAGGTATATGATATATTGTATGCTAATGAGAAACCTTTATACACACACAGGATTACCTATAACATAATCTAGTAGACTAACTCACCACAAATGTGCTACTCCAAACAGCGCTATCAAGAAGGTCCAAATGTAGTTACAGGAGAATATTACACTTGAATTCAGACCTGTCTCTTTTCCGTACCGACTGTCAATGTCAAGCCTGAAGCGTGGAAACCATGCAAGTTGGCATTTATTGGGATGACTCGTGTAATGGAGGCAGCTCTGCAGAGTGGTCACTCGCTGGCACAGTCACAAAGTCATCAAATCTGATTTTAAACCTTACCCTAACCTTAACCACACCGCTAACCCTAATGATGGCTAACCATAACCTTAAATTATCACCAAAAAGCTAATTTTAGTTATCATGAATTTTACAATATCGGCAATTTTGACTTCGTCGCTGGCCAATCTGGCATGAAACCACTCAGTGCTGCCTCCAGGGCAAGACTCGTGACAATAAATGTCAACCTGCGAAAAACATCCACATAAACTGGTTCTACTGCTCTCCTTAGCCCTGTTTATACCTGGTGCTAACATTCGTTCTATGTCCTGATCTTGTCCAAATTCTCATTGTCCCCACATTAGGCGATTAAAAGACACATTCATCCGATTGTGATCAGATCTTCCTGACCTCCGGTTCTGGATGGTCAAACCATTTAAATGATCATTATACCAACCACTAAAATCATTGACAGGAAGCACCATTGACCTAAGTCTTATGGCACCAGTAATTGCCTTAAATTCAATAAATTCATAATATTTTGAAAGAATTTCTGTCAAATATCAGGTCACAATGTGGACACAGTGGACGGATGAGACACATTTTAACACCATGTGTAGACGCAACAAAACTTGATCAGAAAGACATTGGATCATATTCATCTGATGACGAAACTCACATGTTAGCGCAAGGTGTAAACGAGGCTCTGTTCAGATGTAATTGTGTTTCTTAAACCAGCCATCAGTACTGACTGTACAAAACATTAGGAATAACTTCCCCCCTTTTGCCCTCAGAACAGCCTCAATTCGTTGGGGGCATGGACTCTACAAGTTGTCGCTCCATAGGGATGCTGGTCCATATTGACTCCAATGCTTTCCACAATTGTGTCAAGTTGGCTGGATGTCCTTTGGGTGGTGGACCATTCTTGATACACACAGCACACTGTTGAGCGTGAAAGACCCAGCAGCGTTGCAGTTCTTGACACACTGAAACCGGTGCGCCTGGCACCTACTACCATACATCGTTCAAAGGCACTGAAATCTTTTGGCTTGCCCATTCACCCTTTGAATGGCAAACATAGACAATCCATCTCTCAGTTGTCTCAAAGCTTGAAAATCCTTCTTTAACTTGTCTTCTCCCCTTCATCTACAATGATTGAAGTGGATTTCACAAGTGACATCAATAAGGGTTCATAGTTTTCACCTGGTCAGTCTATGTCATGGAAAGAGCAGGTGTTCCTAATGTTTTGTACACTCAGCGCATCATAGCTGCAAAACAGAAGACAATTCTCACAAACACACCTCTCCTCTCTTTCACACACCTCACGTGTACACACACATGCACACTTACACCTGTGCTGAAATGTCACCAAACAGATATTTGGTTAATACACTTAGAGAACTAGTCCACAAGGTGAAAGCAATGTTGGCGCTCCGCTTTCAGTTCCTGTTCTGGGAAAATTAACCAACTTTATTTCCTTGACTTTCTCCTTCAAACTTATCACACACACAATGTCAGAGGAGAATGATTGCTTTAGGGCTGATGTGGTTATTAATTAGCTAAATGTATTTGGTTAGCGATTGTTCCCGGTTTATTGGTTAAATTCAGAGGAGGCTGGTGGGCGGAGCTATAGGAGGATGGGCTCATTGTAATGGCTGGAATGAAACCATGTGTTTGATACTGTTCTGTTGATTCCATTCCAGCCATTACAATGAGCCCATCCTCCTATAGCTCCGCCCACCAGCCTCCTCTGGTGGATTGCAGTCTACTCCCTCATTCAGTGTGAGGACAGATTATCTAGATGGACTCACTGTTCATGACCAACATGAGTCTCTTCTCTATTAGGATACAGTGTTCCCATGACACAGTGGGTACATGGGACATCATCAGCACATCATCAGACTGGCATCTCCATGTAAACAAATTCCCTTTAGTATAGAAACCAGCTCATTCTCACCCAGTCTCAATGCATTCCACTCTGTTCATCTCCCACATATCAAACTATGTATCAATATTCATATGCTTTTCAGCTGTAGGTCTAGAACAATGGTTTGTGTTCCACAAGCACGGCGTCTCTCCCAGTGATGCCCGCACTGGAATCCCAAAACGCCCCACCCCCCACCCCTGCCCAGAGGACAGGGCCCTTCTTCACAGGGCCGTGATGGGAGAACAGTGGTGCTTTTGTCTTGGGGAGGGTACAGGGGAACGTTTTCTGCATTGTGGTCGTCTGGACAGTCATATTTTATTCAACAGGCCGCTGGCTCTTGGCGGAGGCTAGGCCACAGGTCACAATGTCAGCCGTCCATTGTCAGAGGGAATAGTCTGTTCCAAGACAGGGTGAGCAGCATCACAGTCTGATCTTCCTCCCTCAGTGTGTTCTCTCTCTGTAAGCTATAGAACACCTGTCACATAGTGGACACGCAGACAAAGACAGACGGACACCATATTCCCCTTTTCTCCCTCCCTGGCTCTCTCTATATCTCTCCCTCCCTGGCTCTCTCTATATCTCTCCCTCCCTGGCTCTCTCTATATCTCTCCCTCCCTGGCTCTCTCTATATCTCTCCCTCCCTGGCTCTCTCTATATCTCTCCCTCCCTGGCTCTCTCTATATCTCTCCCTCCCTGGCTCTCTCTATATCTCTCCCTCCCTGGCTCTCTCTATATCTCTCCCTCCCTGGCTCTCTCTATATCTCTCCCTCCCTGGCTCTCTCTATATCTCTCCCTCCCTGTCTCTCTCTATATCTCTCCCTCCCTGTCTCTCTCTATATCTCTCCCTCCCTGTCT
Source organism: Oncorhynchus keta (assembly GCF_023373465.1). Classification (NCBI taxonomy): domain Eukaryota; kingdom Metazoa; phylum Chordata; class Actinopteri; order Salmoniformes; family Salmonidae; genus Oncorhynchus; species Oncorhynchus keta. The sequence continues at coordinate 344,845 of NW_026290979.1, forward strand.
CTCTCTATATCTCTCCCTCCCTGGCTCTCTCTATATCTCTCCCTCCCTGGCTCTGTCTATATCTCTCCCTCCCTGGCTCTGTCTATATCTCTCCCTCCCTGGCTCTGTCTATATCTCTCCCTCCCTGGCTCTCTCTATATCTCTCCCTGGCTCTCCCTCCCTCCCTGGCTCTCTCTATATCTCTCCCTCCCTGGCTCTCTCTATATCTCTCCCTCCCTGGCTCTCTCTATATCTCTCCCTCCCTGGCTCTCTCTATATCTCTCCATCACACACATCATAGGGTAGGTGCAGTGCTCTCAGGTTTTAGAGGCTTTCAGTACGTAGGTGACGTACGCAAGGAGAAGTAACTGTCCTCCACCATAGGTTACTGTGTGAGGCCACAGCATGTTTTATGAACAGGTTGAACACCAACCGGCCTCTCCCTGTGTGGTTATGAAAGTGAAGTGTGTTGCCAAGGGAAACCTCTCACTCTCACCTCCATAGTCAAACTCAGATCCTTTGAAGTCTGTGGTATTGAAGAGGAACTGGATGGGTACACTAAAGGTCTAAGTGTGACGATGGCTGGAGATGCCAATCACAGTGCTTTTAGGTAGTTTCCTTTCCACATTTCCATGACAGGTGAAAAGGGAAATTCTAGTCTAATAACCTTCACACTGTCGAACACAGATTTATTACAAAGGTGAGATAAGAGTTTTTATGTATGACTGGGACTGGGCCAATACAGTGTTATTCTCCATCTACCAGCCAGACCAGGAAAAATAGTCAAACATGCAGTCAAACTGACCCTTAACAACATGCAGTCAAACTGACCCTTAACAACATGCAGTCAAACTGACCCTTAACAACATGCAGTCAAACTGACCCTTAACAACATGCAGTCAAACTGACCCTTAACAACATGCAGTCAAACTGACCCTTAACAACATGCAGTCAAACTGACCCTTAACAACATGCAGTCAAACTGACCCTTAACAACATGCAGTCAAACTGACCCTTAACATGCAGTCAAACTGACCCTTAACAACATGCAGTCAAACTGACCCTTAACAACATGCAGTCAAACTGACCCTTAACAACATGCAGTCAAACTGACCCTTAACAACATGCAGTCAAACTGACCCTTAACAACATGTCAAACTGACCCTTAAACAACATGCCTTTCTTGTCAAACTGTGGTTTAACAACATGCAGTCAAACTGACCGGTTAACAACATTTTGCAGTAAACTGAGTGTGCATTTTGCAGTCAAACAGACCGGTTAACAACAGTGTGCATTTTCAGTAAACGACCCTTAACAACATGCAGTCAAACAGTAAAAACATGCCTTTCTTGTGCATTTTCAGTAAATGTTGATTGACCGGTTAAGTGTGCATTTTCAGTAAATGTGGTAAACAGTGTGCATTTTCAGTAAATGGAGTGGTTAAGTGTGCATTTTCAGTAAACGGACCGGTTAAGTGTGCATTTTCAGTAAATGGAGTGGTAAGTGTGCATTTTCAGTAAACGGACCGGTTAAGTGTGCATTTTCAGTAAACGGACCGGTTAAGTGTGCATTTTCAGTAAATGGAGTGGTTAAGTGTGCATTTTCAGTAAACAGACCGGTTAAGTGTGCATTTTCAGTAAACGGACCGGTTAAGTGTGCATTTTCAGTAAATGGAGTGGTAAGTGTGCATTTTCAGTAAACGGACCGGTTAAGTGTGCATTTTCAGTAAACGGACCGGTTAAGTGTGCATTTTCAGTAAATGGAGTGGTTAAGTGTGCATTTTCAGTAAACGGACCGGTTAAGTGTGCATTTTCAGTAAACAGACCGGTTAAGTGTGCATTTTCAGTAAACGGACCGGTTAAGTGTGCATTTTCAGTAAACGGACCGGTTAAGTGTGCATTTTCAGTAAATGGAGTGGTTAAGTGTGCATTTTCAGTAAATGGAGTGGTTAAGTGTGCATTTTCAGTAAACGGACCGGTTAAGTGTGCATTTTCAGTAAATGGAGTGGTTAAGTGTGCATTTTCAGTAAACGGACCGGTTAAGTGTGCATTTTCAGTAAATGGACCGGTTAAGTGTGCATTTTCAGTAAACGGACCGGTTAAGTGTGCATTTTCAGTAAATGGAGTGGTTAAGTGTGCATTTTCAGTAAACGGAGTGGATAAGTGTGCATTTTCAGTAAACGGAGTGGATAAGTGTGCATTTTCAGTAAATGGAGTGGTTAAGTGTGCATTTTCAGTAAACGGGCATTTTCAGGTTAAGTGTGCATTTTCAGTAAATGGAGTGGTTAAGTGTGCATTTTCAGTAAACGGACCGGTTAAGTGTGCATTTTCAGTAAATGGAGTGGTTAAGTGTGCATTTTCAGTAAACGGAGTGGTTAAGTGTGCATTTTCAGTAAATGGAGTGGTTAAGTGTGCATTTTCAGTAAATGGAGTGGTTAAGTGTGCATTTTCAGTAAATGGAGTGGTTAAGTGTGCATTTTCAGTAAACGGAGTGGTTAAGTGTGCATTTTCAGTAAACGGAGTGGTTAAGTGTGCATTTTCAGTAAATGGAGTGGTTAAGTGTGCATTTTCAGTAAATGGAGTGGTTAAGTGTGCATTTTCAGTAAATGGAGTGGTTAAGTGTGCATTTTCAGTAAATGGAGTGGTTAAGTGTGCATTTTCAGTAAACGGCCTGTCAGAGTACTACTGTGGTATGTGAAACATTTACCCACCATGTGCAGCTCATAATGCCAGTCTCCTGTCATATGGCCTTGTCATATCTAGACAAAAAAACTCTTCTTTATACCGTTTTGTCTTGAAAGAGGTAGGAGGTCAAACATTTGGTAAATTAAAACCCGCCACAATACCAAGTCATGGACTGAATCCTGTTTTTTAAACATGCAGACATCTCAATGACATCACAGTACCTTGAAGTAAACAGACACGTACAGATTCATTCAACCATTTCAAAGTCTATGTTTAGTAGGAAATGTATTTTCACATCAGAAAAATAAATCGGCAGCTACACTTGAAAAGAAAAAAACGATTCAAATGCGGTCTGCATAAATGTGTTCAAAATGGAGGCAAACCCTTAAAGAGAAATGATCTTAAAAGCACAGTGCAGTCAAGAATGTGATTTCTGTTTTACATTTCCACAGAGGTTGAAATAATACTGTGAAATTGTGAAAATGATGACAATGCCCTTTTAGTGTGAGAGCTGTTAGAAAAGACTGCCTGACATTTCCAACTGTTTTTGGTGGGATGGAGTTTTGACCTGCTCAAATGAGTTCGACCAATAAGACTCATTCTTATTGAACCTAGGTTACACAAAGTTCCAAACCTCTCCACCAATAACAGATCGTTTTCCCTTCCCCACTCAGACCAATCCCAGTCAGTCCTAGGAACATTCTTGATTGATAAATTGCTCTGTGCTAAGAAGCCATTGGTTTCATTTTGACAATTTTAATTGAAAATAATCACAGTAAGGTACTTAACTGTTACCCAGAAATGATTTGATATTGAGACAAAACAGCTGCATTAGACCTTTAAGATATATATATATATATATATGTAAGTATACAATATGTAATCGAAATAAACGCATAGGGAATCTTCTCTGAAAAACAATGAAAAGTGCATTGCAAGGTGTAATGAACAAGAAACAATTATGACCACAATTTTCTTCTGTGAAAAATACATCTATAAGTGAGATAAAATGTACGTTTGTAAAGAAAAACACGAGTATAAAGGCTGTTTTTCTGTTTTCTTCTCATTCGACCTCAGATACAGCAGTTAGGTAATAGCATTTCATTAGAATAAAAGACAAAAAGCTGTGTTAGAATTGCACCAACTCTGTTCGGATCCACAACTCGTCATGAGAAAATGACTTTTTGAAGCACAAAAGGTTAAGTATCTATATTATATAAAATTCTTCCTGGAAAGAATCAATGTGACAAAACTGCTCTTTTTACAAAATGTACATTATATGTATAGAAATTTGGCGATCCATTGTGAGAAAACATGTTTTACATATAGATCTATGAATATATATTTATATAACCCCTGCCCCTTCATTTACTCATCAAATATCAGACTAAGGACTTGATTCAATCTGTAGTGCTGAAGATCTCAGCACGATAGAAATTTAAAAGCCATGTTCCCGTGTTTGGGGAAACTGCATTCATTGTAAACTCTGCATGTCGGCTCAATCAGTATTTACCTTTAAAATTACGCCACATCGCTGATCTTCAGCGCAATCGATTGAATCGAACCCAAAAGTTTGCTGTAGGTAGTCAAGGGTCTGCTTTCTGATTGGCTGTCCTCTATTTCCTATGCTAATCTCTGCCTATCTAGTGCATGCTCATTGGTTGCGATCTTTCATGATTTGCAAAACAAATACAAAACTACATAAGAAAAATAGGTCTATGAAAAGGTCCACTAGCAGTTTGCTAGTTACATATATTTTTTACTACAAAACCCAGATTGTCCTCGTACTCTGTGGTTTCAGAAGCGTCTAGCCAATCAGGTAGTGCTGAAATGCTGGACCCTCCTCTTCTCATCATGGTGACAGCGCTGATCTCCAGACACTTCTGGTCATCCAGTTAGTAGATTAAAACAGGAGGGCAGGAGGTTGATGCTCTCTGTCAGCTGACTATAGCTCCCCTGCCTCTCTTGTCTGGGCAGGCTATAGGCAGGCCTCTTATTTCATCTCTCTGGGCTATAGGAAGACATCTCTGTCCCCCCTCCCCCCTTGCTCTCTCTCTTCACTATAGACCCCTTCCCATCTCTCAGTCTCTGTTTTAGGCTCTCTGTCCTTCACTCTGTCTCTCTCCCTACATGCTACAGGCATGCCTCTCTATCCCTCCATCTGTCCATGCTATAGGCAGGCCTCTCTCTCTCTCCATCTCTCTGTCTGTGCTATAGGCAGGCCTCTCTCCCTCCAGCTCGCTCTCTCTCCCTCCCTCTTAGTCCGTGCTATAGGCAGGCCTCTCTCCCTCCCTCTTAGTCTGTGCTATAGGCAGGCCTCTCTCTCTCTCCTCTTAGTCCGTGCTATAGGCAGGCCTCTCTCCCTCTTAGTCCGTGCTATAGGCAGGCCTCTCTCTCTCTCCATCTCTTAGTCTGTGCTATAGGCAGGCCTCTCTCCCTCCAGCTCGCTCTCTCTCCCTCTTAGTCTGTGCTATAGGCAGGCCTCTCTCCCTCCCTCTTAGTCCGTGCTATAGGCAGGCCTCTCTCTCTCCCTCTTAGTCCGTGCTATAGGCAGGCCTCTCTCCCTCCAGCTCTCTCTCTCCCTCTTAGTCCGTGCTATAGGCAGGCCTCTCTCCCTCCAGCTCTCTCTCTCCCTCTTAGTCTGTGCTACAGGCAGGCCTCTCTCTCCCTCCAGCTCGCTCTCTCTCTCCCTCTTAGTCTGTGCTATAGGCAGGCCTCTCTCCCTCCAGCTCTCTCTCAGTCTGTGCTACAGGCAGGCCTCTCTCCCTCCAGCTCTCTCTCTCCCTCTTAGTCCGTGCTATAGGCAGGCCTGCTGCACCTGGTTGAACTCAAAACAACCGGTCGTCAACCACAAAACAACCCAGGCTCCAACTCACAAAACAACCCAGCTGCACATCCTCCACAAAACAACCCCATGTCACATCAACCCAGCCTGCACCACAAAACAACCCACACATCAACCACAAAACAACCCACACATCAACCACAAAACAACCCACACATCAACCACAAAACAACCCACACATCAACCACAAAACAACCCACACATCAACCACACCAGCGTTTCTGTACAGCACTTTGTGACATCAGCTGATGTAAAAAAGGGCTTTATAAATACATTTGATTGACGATTGTTGGACTCCCGTCTGCAACAGGAGTCTCACTCCTCAGGCCGTTCTCTTCCGTTTCGTGCCAACTAAACAACCCTGGTAGCACACAACAGTTGTATGCCTGTCATGGGTTAGAGTTGTGCAACCAAACCATGCCCAGGGCCCTCACTGCCCAGGGCCCTCACTGCCCAGGGCCCTCACTGCCCAGGGCCCTCACTGCCCAGGGCGTGACATATTGCCTGACAAAGGCAAAAGCCGCAAACAATTACACATACAGAGGGGTTGTTAATGAAGAGATAACCTAGGTTCAAGACTATTCTAAACATGACACTCAGTGGTCATTGCTGATACGGCGTCTCCGTTCTGCAGTCAAAACATCACGTTGGAGGTTTGACCGAGGGCAATGTGAACCAACTAGACAGCTGGTTAGTGTGTATTGTTTAGACTGAGGGCAACGTGGACCAACTAGACAGCTGGCTAGGGTGTATTGTTTAGACTGAGGGCAATGTGGATCAACCAGACAGCTGGTTAGTGTGTATTGTTTAGACTGAGGGCAATGTGGATCAACCAGACAGCTGGCTTGTGTGTATTTTTTACACTGAGGTCAATGTGGACCAACTAGACAGCTGGTTAGTGTGTATTGTTTAGACTGAGGGCAATGTGGACCAACTAGACAGCTGGTTAGTGTGTATTGTTTAGACTGAGGTCAATGTGGACCAACTAGACAGCTGGTTAGTGTGTATTGTTTAGACTGAGGGCAATGTGGACCAACTAGACAGCTGGTTAGTGTGTATTGTTTAGACTGAGGTCAATGTGGACCAACTAGACAGCTGGTTAGTGTGTATTGTTTAGACTGAGGTCAATGTGGACCAACTAGACAGCTGGTTAGTGTGTATTGTTTAGACTGAGGGCAATGTGGACCAACTAGACAGCTGGTTAGTGTGTATTGTTTAGACTGAGGTCAATGTGGACCAACCAGACAGCTGGTTAGTGTGTATTGTTTAGACTGAGGGCAACGTGGACCAACTAGACAGCTGGTTAGTGTGTATTGTTTAGACTGAGGTCAATGTGGACCAACTAGACAGCTGGTTAGTGTGTATTGTTTAGACTGAGGTCCATGTGGACCAACTAGACAGCTGGTTAGTGTGTATTGTTTAGACTGAGGTCAATGTGGACCAACTAGACAGCTGGTTAGTGTGTATTGTTTAGACTGAGGTCAATGTGGACCAACTAGACAGCTGGTTAGTGTGTATTGTTTAGACTGAGGGCAATGTGGATCAACCAGACAGCTGGCTTGTGTGTATTTTTTACACTGAGGTCAATGTGGACCAACTAGACAGCTGGTTAGTGTGTATTGTTTAGACTGAGGGCAATGTGGACCAACTAGACAGCTGGTTAGTGTGTATTGTTTAGACTGAGGTCAACGTGGACCAACTAGACAGCTGGTTAGTGTGTATTGTTTAGACTGAGGGCAATGTGGACCAACTAGACAGCTGGCTAGTGTGTATTGTTTAGACTGAGGTCCATGTGGACCAACTAGACAGCTGGTTAGTGTGTATTGTTTAGACTGAGGGCAACGTGGACCAACTAGACAGCTGGTTAGTGTGTATTGTTTAGACTGAGGTCAATGTGGATCAACCAGACAGCTGGCTAGGGTGTATTGTTTAGACTGAGGGCAACGTGGACCAACTAGACAGCTGGTTAGTGTGTATTGTTTAGACTGAGGTCAATGTGGACCAACTAGACAGCTGGTTAGTGTGTATTGTTTAGACTGAGGTCAATGTGGACCAACTAGACAGCTGGTTAGTGTGTATTGTTTAGACTGAGGTCAATGTGGACCAACTAGACAGCTGGTTAGTGTGTATTGTTTAGACTGAGGTCAATGTGGACCAACTAGACAGCTGGTTAGTGTGTATTGTTTAGACTGAGGTCAATGTGGACCAACTAGACAGCTGGTTAGACAGCTGGTTAGTGTGTATTGTTTAGACTGAGGTCAATGTGGACCAACTAGACAGCTGGTTAGTGTGTATTGTTTAGACTGAGGTCAATGTGGACCAACCAGACAGCTGGCTAGTGTATTGTTTTAGACCAACTAGACAGCTGGTTAGGGTGTATTGTTTAGACTGAGGTCCATGTGGACCAACTAGACAGCTGGTTAGTGTGTATTGTTTAGACTGAGGGCAACGTGGACCAACTAGACAGCTGGTTAGTGTGTATTATTTAGACTGAGGGCAATGTGGACCAACTAGACAGCTGGTTAGTGTGTATTATTTAGACTGAGGGCAATGTGGACCAACTAGACACCTGGCTAGTGTGTATTGTTTAGACTGAGGGCAACGTGGACCAACTAGACAGCTGGTTAGTGTGTATTGTTTAGACTGAGGGCAATGTGGATCAACCAGACAGCTGGCTAGTGTGTATTGTTTAGACTGAGGTCAACGTGGACCAACTAGACAGCTGGTTAGTGTGTATTATTAATATGAGGTCAATGTGGACCAACTAGACAGCTGGTTAGTGTGTATTGTTTAGACTGAGGTCAATGTGGACCAATTAGACAGCTGGTTAGGGTGTATTGTCCACAGACACACTCCTGTACATGGTCTTCTTCTTAGCATCCCTGAAGTATTCCACCACAGACCCACTGGGGGCACACAGTGCACATGCATGCCCCAACCAGGGTGACCACATTTAAAATACCCAAATGTGGGACAACGGGATGACTTTGGGGGACAGTGTAGCCTGGTGGGAGGGAGTTTTAATCTGTTGATAAAATGTGGGACATGATTGTTTGCTTGCAGGACAAAGGACCAACATGTGGTCACACTCTGCCAATCACAGAGACACAGAGTGCTGTCTCACCTCCTCCTGACACATGAGGTATGTGTGGTACTTGTAATGCTGTAGAGAATGGTAGAGGGAGAACCACTGTGGTTTCTGCTGGTCCACTGTGTATTCCTAGAGACAGAGAGAACAGAGTTCATTACACTACATTTTCCTAAACAGACTTCACAGTTTGGTCAAGTAAGCATCAAAAACTAAATGCATTCACATCCAGCAGTCACAGAAACATGTTGCATCAGAGACGTAAACTGAGTGCAGGACGCCCTCTACTGGACAAAACCAGAAAGGGCTCCTTCTTTCCCTCTGGCCTGCCCTGTAAATAGCAGTGTCAACATGGAGCCTCTTACCAGGGGCAGTTTGCTGGGGGACTTGGAAGGCTTCATGTTCTTCCTGTTGTAGGCCTTCCCACTGAGCCGCACCTTAAAGGCTGGAGTCTCCCCATCCTTGTTGAGCTCTGTTACCACGGAGATCTCTGGGAAGCTGTCCAGCGCAGTCTGAGGACAGAGACCATGTGAGAGGTACTCAATTAAAGGTTGTTGAGGAAGGCAGAGGCCTATATTTATTTTCAGGAGAATGCTAAAACGCAAACCTTAAAGAGTTGTCCCACTCGTAGTCTGGGCAGCAGGCGTCTCCTGTTGTCCCAGATCATCCTGTCCACTCTCTTCATGTGGGGCAGCAACAGCTCATCTGAACCCCAGAAACAATGTGATCAGCTTCCTAAATTCTACAAACAACTATTCCTCTCCCTTCCCCTCTCTCTCTCCCACCTCAGGTATGCCCGACCTGATTACTCCTCCGTGAATACACCTGTCTCTGTCCCCTCTCTCTCTCCCACCTCAGGTATGCCCGACCTGATTACTCCTCCGTGAATACACCTGTCTCCGTCCCCCTCTCTCTCCCCCTCAGGTATGCCCGACCTGATTACTCCTCCGTGAATACACCTGTCTCCGTCCCCTCTCTCTCCCACCTCAGGTATGCCCGACCTGATTACTCCTCCGTGAATACACCTGTCTCCGTCCCCTCTCTCTCTCCCACCTCAGGTATGCCCGACCTGATTACTCCTCCGTGAATACACCTGTCTCCACCCCTCTCTCTCTCTCCCACCTCAGGTATGCCCGACCTGATTACTCCTCCGTGAATACACCTGTCTCCGTCCCCTCAGGTATGCCCGACCTGATTACTCCTCTGTGAATACACCTGTCTCCTCTCTCCCCCTCAGGTATGCCCGACCTGATTACTCCTCCGTGAATACACCTGTCTCCGTCCCCTCTCTCTCTCTCCCTCAGGTATGCCCGACCCTCCTCCGTGAATACACCTGTCTCTCTCTCCTCTCCCCCTCAGGTATGCCCGACCTGATTACTCCTCCGTGAATACACCTGTCTCCTCCTCTCTCCCCCTCAGGTATGCCCGACCTGATTCTCCTCCGTGAATACACCTGTCTCCGTCCCCTCTCTCTCCCACCTCAGGTATGCCCGACTCCCCTCTCCGTCCCCCTCTCTCTCCCCCTCAGTTATGCCCGACCTGATTACTCCTCCGTGAATACACCTGTCTCCGTCCCCGCTCTCTCTCTCCCCCCTCAGGTATGCCCGACCTGATTACTCCTCCGTGAATACACCTGTCTCCGTCCCCTCTCTCTCTCTCCCACCTCAGTTATGCCCGACCTGATTACTCCTCCGTGAATACACCTGTCTCCGTCCCCTCTCTCTCTCTCCCACCTCAGGTATGCCCGACTTGATTACTCCTCCGTGAATACACCTGTCTCCTCTCTCTCTCCCCCCTCAGGTATGCCCGACCTGATTACTCCTCCGTGAATACACCTGTCTCCGTCCCCCCTCTCTCTCTCCCCCCTCAGGTATGCCCGACCTGATTACTCCTCCGTGAATACACCTGTCTCCGTCCCCCCCCCCCCCCCCAGGTATGCCCGACCCGATTACTCCTCCGTGAATACACCTGTCTCCGTCCCCGCCTCTCCTCCCCCTCAGGTATGCCCACCTGATTACTCCTCCGTGAATACACTGTCTCCGTCCCCTCTCTCTCTCTCCCCTCAGGTATGCCGACCTGATTACTCCTCCGTGAATACACCTGTCTCCGTCCCCTCTCTCTCTCCCCCCTCAGGTATGCCCGACTTGATTACTACTCCGTGAATACACCTGTCTCCGTCCCCTCTCTCTCTCCCCCCTCAGGTATGCCCGACCTGATTACTCCTCCGTGAATACACCTTTCTCCGTCCCTAACCCCCCTATGGCAGTCGTTCCCAAATCTTTTTTTAAGGAACTCAGTCTGGCTTTCATGTGACTGTTGAAAGTTGTAACAGAAGAATGCAGAAATTGGGTATTGCATCATCAGTTCCTCTTGTCATGTTAGTCATTATATACCTTAGGGATCTATTTAGAACTTGGCAGAAATGTCTATAATAACTAGCCCATGTCATCTAACGTTTTATAGCCCATAGATAGTTGTCATTTTTTCTCACTCAAATATCACAAACACATTAGACATGGTAAAATGTATACAATTGCAAGAAATTTTGATTGAAAAACAAACAATTTTCTTTGCACCCCTTGACATAATGTATAGCAATGCAGGAAATAAGCTTAAAAGCTACAAAATGTTCTCTCCACCAACAAGAGGGGTGTGAACAGTGCATGTCATGAACAGCGGTTGTTCCCATAGAAATAGATGTGGCGGGTACGCGCACAGGAGGGACGCGGGATGTTCACCAATGCTGGAAGGGGGGCCCGGGTACCAACCATCCCCCTCTCCCCCTGTTGGGGGTATACCCACCGTTCTCCCTCTCCAGAGCGCTCATCACGTCTGCATCCAGGGCGACGCTGATCAGCAGCTCTACAAAGCTCTTAAACGTCTCCTTCATGGTCCTGGTGTTGAGGAACCGAGAGGAAAACGGCACTGGAGGAGTGAACTCTGAGACAGAGAGAGAAAAGACAGAGGGAATTAACAGAGGCAACGAGGGAAGAACAAGAGATAAAACAGCACATAACAGAGGAAGTTGCAGAGCTCCATCAAGTCATCAAACCCATGGGAATGAGCCTAAATGTAGGCCCTCTAAAGCATCCACCCTCACCATCGTCTTCAGCCTCATCCTCAGGAGAGGACTCGGAGGGAGACGGAGAGTACTCCTTCCACTTCCTCCTCTTCTTGGGCGGGGGCTCTGCCTTGGTCTTGGGCTGCTTGGTGCGGGGCTTGGACTGGGACTTCTGTGATGTGGGCGTGGCAAGAGGGTCAGAGTTCACTGAGCGGGGAGGAGTCTTCAGACCGAGCAGTGTCTTCGCCTGAGAGCCTCTGGAGGAGAGAATGAAGGTAGAAATGAATGAAACCAGATTCAGAATGATGAAGATGAGACAGATTGAGGTAAATAAGTAGCGGAACAGATATCAGTACCTCATGGAGGACATGGGCTTGCAGCGGGGTTTGCGCTTGCAGACCCGGACGTACTCCTTCTTGTTGACCGTGTCCAGGAACTTGACGTACACCCTCCTGTACATGGTCTTAGCGTCACCAAAGTAGCCCAGATACTAGAACGGATGTAGACACACACACTAATCATCATCTGTGAGTGTGTGTGTGAATGCATGTATAATCAGATGTACACCTGTCCTTACACTGTTAGTGGCTGAGAACACTCTCTTGCTGTCCCTCAGCTCAGGGACAAACTTCTGCAGCAGAGCTTTCTGGACCTTCCAGATGGCTGGGGGTTCCTGTCCGGCTGTCAATGTCACCTACACAAACCACCACACACACAAACCACACACACACACAAACCACCACACACACACACAAACCACCACACACACACAAACAACACACACACACAACACACACACACACACACACACACACACACACACACACACACACACACACACACACACACACACACACACACACACACAGTAGAACAAGTCTCAGCATGGATCAATAGAACAAACCACAGACAGACAGACAAAGAGAGAGAGACACAGACACAAATATGTTTTATATATCTGGACTAACTGCATTAGGGGAAAAAAAGAAAAAAATGTGAATCTCTGCCAAGGTTTCACACAAATCCCCTCCCATCCCTCCCACCTTCAGGCTCCCGGTGTCCTCGTTTTTGACCACAAACTCGTCCCTCTCGCGGTACATGCCCTCTCCCCCACTGTCCGACAGTTCTTCGTCCGTCAGTCCTTCTATGGCCACGCTGGTCAGCTGGACGGCCAGCTGGCCTGGGGGCGCCGGTTTCGCCCCCTCTTGCCCTGACGACCCAGTCACCGATGATGACAGGACAGTTGTCGAGGACTCCTTCGGTGCAGCCGTCTGCTGCTCCTGGGCTTTGGAGGCTGAGTGAGACATGCTGAGAGCCTGGTCTGGCTTCAGGGGAGAGTTGGAGAGTCTGTTGTCTGTTGATGGAGAAGGGAGAGAAGAGAGGGAGAAGGGAGAGGAGATAGAGGTTTGGGTATTAGATGTTAAATGTAACTACTGGAATTAATATGGGTACTAATGAATGCCCTAAGCCATATTTTCCTTGATTTATGAAAATGTTTTTGGAGATAAAAAACAAAGCATTTTATTTAAATGGTATCCAATCAGGGCACAATGCTGTCTCACACTACACTGATAACTAACAAACCAGATGACTGAATCCTAAGGGCTTGTGGGGGCAGCCCATCCATGTTTACCCGCTTTGTGTGTCCTGTCTGAGGGCTCGTCCAGGGCCGACAGGGCTGAGCTGATGCTGTTCTGGAGGGCCTGGTTCTTTCCAGCGCTGCTCTCATCCTCGTCCGAGCTGAACGATGGCAGTGTCTCCAGGTTCTTCTGGAGCTCTTCCTCCAGACGCTGCTGCTGAGAGCTCCCCGCAACCCCAAGGCTCTCATCGCCTATCAACGGGGCTGATGGAGGTTGTATTTTCAGAGGTAGAGGCGGTATGGCGCACAGTGGCCGCTTGGACGAAGCAGAGGGCCTGCGGGAGCGACTGGGGGTCCGTACGGGGGATGAGGAGAAGTGCTGTTTGGGACCTGACTTGAGGAAGTCCAGAAAGGAGCCGATGAAGCCCGTTTTGACCTCTGGCTGTTGCTCCTCCACCTCACGGATCTTCTGCCTCATCCTCTCCTGCTGCTGGTAGCTGTCGTAGGCCGCCTCCGAGGTGGAGGGGGAACTGGTGGGGTCGCTGCCCCGGGAGTTCTGCCTCTTGGCCTGGACTGTCTTTTTCCTTGGTTGGATGTTCTCTTCCTCTGGAACGGGGGGCTTGGCCGAAGCCTTGGAGCGCACCCTCTTTTTGGGGTTGACAAAGCCGTCAGAGGGACACTCGTCAAGGCCGTCTTCTCTCTTGATGACTTTGGACCCTTTGGGGTTCTGCTTATTGGCCTTGCCTCTGTTGAGGTTCCCTGAGGGGTCGTACCCCAGGCCAGCCAGGTGGTACTCATTCTCAGAGTGGCCTCCGTTGGGGTTGCCATCGGCCCTGTTGCTAGGGTAAACAGACTGTCCTTTGGGTGAAATGTTGTTTGGCTCGTCTCCGGGCTTCCGTAGCAAACCCTTGTCGGCGCCCATGTCGTGCCTGGGGTCGACTACAGTGGTGTGCGAGTGTGACATTGAGTACTGTTGCCCCAGATGCCCCTCCCCTTTAGGAAACTGGTGTCCGTCTGAGGTCATAGGAGAGCCATTGAGTGTCAGGGTCATGGTGTTATGAGAGTTAGTGTTGGTGATGATGGAGGTCTGGGAAGATGAAGAGGAGAAACTAGGTGACTGGTGTCTGGTGTCCCCAGTCTGGAAATGACCCTTGGGGTCGGGCATGCCGCCCTCAGCAGCGCCGGACGTGGCTTTGACAAAGTCCTGCGGCGTGACACCGCAGGCGGCTGCCGTGGCAGCCAGGATGTCGTCCACGTTGGACAGGATGTTCCTCTCGTCCGCCAGCAGCATGGACTCTGGGAAGCAGATGGAGCTCAGGGCAAAATGGTGTTTGGCGTCCTGCGACTGCTGCTGATTGGTCGACTGGCTGTAAGGGTCTTTTGGCGAAGAGAGGTGCAGTATGGAGGAGTCCGTGATGGTGTTCTGTCCTACTGCCCCAGGCTGGCTCTGGCTGCCATTAAGGCTAACGCTGATCAGATGATCTCCCTCCATGTGAAGGTACTGGACCTGGCCTGACCCCGGGGTCAGCTGTACCTTGGAAGGGTTGAGACCACAGTGGATGAGAGGCTGTTGGATCAGGACCATCTGCTGGTCCCGATTAGGCTCCAGTAGAACCTGAGAGTTGGGGACCCTGATGTACTGGTTCTGGGTGTGGTTCAGGGCAGACTGGGCGTTGGCCTGGTGATTTTGTTGCCGTGGCTCGGGCCCTTTGAGCAGGAGTGAGTGCTGTTTGAGCTCCTCATGGGAAGACATGAGCTGGGCGTTGATCCTAGTCTTTGGGCCCATGAGCTGGTCTTCAGCTCGCGAGTTGCTCCGGATCACACTCTGAGTGTTGTAACGGTCATCCATTTTGGAGACTACGTAGACCACATTGTCACTTCCCCCCAGGCTGGAGGTTTCTAAAGAGACCTGCTGGAGAGCCTGGAGGTCCTCGATGGGGATCTCTCCTTCCAGTTTCAGTTTGCAGTAGGCTGGCTTTAGGTCCTGTACTGAGGATCTGCAGTTGTTCTGTAAGGCGAGGGGAGGGGCTGAAGAGAAGGGGGTGTAGCCCTGGACCGATATTGATGTGGGTAACCTCTGGGCGCTGGCGGAGGGGTAGGGGGCGCTGAGGGATTGTCCTGCGGCGTAGCTCTGAGACTGAGTGACCGAAGCCTGCCCCTGAGACAGGTAGCTCACGTTAGGGGCACCCTGAGAGTGGCTGGCAGGGGAGCTCTGAGAGGGGTTGCCCAGACACAGGCCCTGAACCTGGGCTCCGTACTGGCCCACATCCTCCTGGCTCTGCCCAGGGCTGGAGCAGTAGACCAGGGACTGACTGACAGACGCTACATTGCCTGAATGGCCAGAGAAGGAGGGCAGAGTCTTATAGAGAGAAGGCCTGAGGAGGTCTGAGGAGGAAGAGGAGTAAGCCTGGGAGGTGATGTAACTCTGAGAGTGGCTGAGAGTGGACAGCAGACTGGGCAGCGGGGCCGATGTGTATGGCTGAGTCTGTTGGCTGGCAATCACCGAACCATGCTTCAACCCAGGCCCCTGCCCTGGGGAGGGGTAGCTCTCTGGAGAGCCACCCTGTGACTGGGGTCCGCCATCTGGGGCCAGTTTGGAAGAACAGTCTTTAGTCTTGGCACCCGTGGAGGACGAGCAGTACCCAGAGGGGGAGGGGATGGAGGAGGGGTAGGCCTGAGATTGCACACCAGTCTTAGGCTGCTGCGCACCGTTGACCCCCTGGGAGGAGTCCGTCCCCATGGAGGTGCTGCAGGGCACTGTGGTCTGCCTCGAGGGGTCCTGCTGGAAGGAGCCATCCCCCTGCCCGCTGCCTGAGCCGAGGTAGCCCTGCAGGGAATGCTGCAAGCCAGGCAGCTGCTCCGAGACAGCGTGGCTGCTGCTAGAAGGCCTCTGGTGGTGCTTGATCACACTACATTCCCGCTGGAGTGCTCTCTCGATGGAGCCCGAGAAGACGGGCACCCCGTAAGGCTGGGGGGCTGACTGGGTAGCCAAGGGCAGTAGCCCAAACTGGGGCTGCAGGAGGTGAGGGGCCGACTCCTGGGCCGAGCGATATGTGGATGACTGGGGAGGGAGGGCGGTGCCCAGGGAGGGGGTGGGGAGGCGGTCGAAGGCCAGGGAGGTAGGTAGCGTGGCCTGGCTTGGTTTAAGCTGCAGCAGGGGGTCGAGGTGGGAGGAGAGCAGGCCGTTGGTGGAGGTGCTGAAGGCGTGGTCCTGGAGGGCCAGGGAGGGGCTGGTGGCGTAGCTCCGCGAGGGGAAGGCACTAGGGTGCTGATAAGAGGAGAGGGGGGCAGGGTAGGGGAATGTGGCACCGGTAGGAAGGGCACCGGTGAGGAACAGCTCTGTGGTGGGGTTGGCGCCTAAGTGAAAAAAAAAAAAAGAAAGATGAATAAAGATAAATCTTCGGGCAAGTTCACATCCAAACAAAATACAAAATGATACAGACAAAAACAAGCCGCTAACACAGCTCACACACGACAGATGAACCAAACATGAGAGAGGTAGAAAGAGAACAAGGCCAACTATGTGTAATATATGAACTGAGTAGAATGGATACAGGTCTCATTTCCCAACTGAAACCAGCCTGGTGCCTCAATTCAAAATGTCATTTTCTTTGGAATTCATGACCCACAAAACAATTCAGAAATCGACGACAAATAATTCACAACACTCAAAACTGAGTGTGCAAAATGGCAGCCATTTGGTGTGTGTATATACTGTGTGTGGCCTCACCGGTCTGCCACGTGGTGGTCCTAAAGGGGGGGAGCAGAGAGGCCCCGACAGGACCAGCCTGCTGCAGGGCTCTAGACTCCATGGCCGACAGGAAGTTCATGACAGAGGTCTCAGTAGTGTTAGTGCCTGAGTCAAACCCCCCCGACAGACCTGGGAGAGGTGGAAGAAGGGGGAGGCAGTGAAGAGAGACAGAGAACATGTCATGAGGTTACTGAGGTTTTGTCTAGAAGGGATACAGATTGTGTCAAAAATGTACTTTTCAGAGCAGGTTAGGTGAATTAGGTTAAGAAACGGGTTCGCTGAAAAAATGTCAAATTTGACAAAAGTTGTATCCATCTAGACATGACCGGTTACTGATGCAGACGCAGTAACATTCTCCTCATGGTCTTCCTCCAATAACAACACAGAGTGGCAGCCCTCTAGACATGACCGGTTACTGATGCAGACGCAGTAACATTCTCCTCATGGTCTTCCTCCAATAACAACACAGAGTGGCAGCCCTCTAGACATGACCGGTTACTGATGCAGTAACATTCTCCTCATGGTCTTCCTCCAATAACAACACAGAGTGGCAGCCCTCTAGACATGACCGGTTACTGATGCAGTAACATTCTCCTCATGGTCTTCCTCCAATAACAACACAGTGTAACGGTTACTGATCTAACCTCATGGTCTTCCTCCAATAACAACACAGAGTGGCAGCCCTCTAGACATGACCGGTTACTGATGCAGAACATAACATTCTCCTCATGGTCTTCCTCCAATAACAACACAGAGTGACAGCCCTCTAGACATGACCGGTTACTGATGCAGTAACATTCTCCTCATGGTCTTCCTTAACAACACAGAGTGCATAGACATGACCGGTTACTGATGCAGTAACATTCTCCTCATGGTCTTCCTCCAATAACAACACAGAGTGGCAGCCCTCTAGACATGACCGGTTACTGATGCAGACGCAGTAACATTCTCCTCATGGTCTTCCTCCAATAACAACACAGAGTGGCAGCCCTCTAGACATGACCGGTTACTGATGCAGTAACATTCTCCTCATGGTCTTCCTCCAATAACAACACAGAGTGGCAGCCCTCTAGCATGAGTTAACATTCTCCTCATGGTCTTCCTCCAATAACAACACAGAGTGGCAGCCCTCTAGACATGACCGGTTACTGATGCAGTAACATTCTCCTCATGGTCTTCCTCCAATAACAACACAGAGTGGCAGCCCTCTAGACATGACCGGTTACTGATGCAGTAACATTCTCCTCATGGTCTTCCTCCAATAACAACACAGAGTGGCAGCCCTCTAGACATGACCGGTTACTGATGCAGTAACATTCTCCTCATGGTCTTCCTCCAATAACAACACAGAGTGGCAGCCCTCTAGACATGACCGGTTACTGATGCAGTAACATTCTCCTCATGGTCTTCCTCCAATAACAACACAGAGTGGCAGCCATCTAGACATGACCGGTTACTGATGCAGTAACATTCTCCTCATGGTCTTCCTCCAATAACAACACAGAGTGGCAGCCCTCTAGACATGACCGGTTACTGATGCAGACGCAGTAACATTCTCCTCATGGTCTTCCTCCAATAACAACACAGAGTGGCAGCCCTCTAGACATGACCGGTTACTGATGCAGTAACATTCTCCTCATGGTCTTCCTCCAATAACAACACAGAGTGGCAGCCCTCTAGACATGACCGGTTACTGATGCAGTAACATTCTCCTCATGGTCTTCCTCCAATAACAACACAGAGTGGCAGCCATCTAGACATGACCGGTTACTGATGCAGTAACATTCTCCTCATGGTCTTCCTCCAATAACAACACAGAGTGGCAGCCATCTAGACATGACCGGTTACTGATGCAGACGCAGTAACATTCTCCTCATGGTCTTCCTCCAATAACAACACAGAGTGGCAGCCTCTAGACATGACCGGTTACTGATGCAGTAACATTCTCCTCATGGTCTTCCTCCAATAACAACACAGAGTGGCAGCCCTCTAGACATGACCGGTTACTGATGCAGTAACATTCTCCTCATGGTCTTCCTCCAATAACAACACAGAGTGGCAGCCCTCTAGACATGACCGGTTACTGATGCAGTAACATTCTCCTCATGGTCTTCCTCCAATAACAACACAGAGTGACAGCCCTCTAGACATGACCGGTTACTGATGCAGTAACATTCTCCTCATGGTCTTCCTCCAATAACAACACAGAGTGGCAGCCCTCTAGACATGACCGGTTACTGATGCAGTAACATTCTCCTCATGGTCTTCCTCCAATAACAACACAGAGTGGCAGCCCTCTAGACATGACCGGTTACTGATGCAGTAACATTCTCCTCATGGTCTTCCTCCAATAACAACACAGAGTGGCAGCCCTCTAGACATGACCGGTTACTGATGCAGTAACATTCTCCTCATGGTCTTCCTCCAATAACAACACAGAGTGGCAGCCCTCTAGACATGACCGGTTACTGATGCAGTAACATTCTCCTCATGGTCTTCCTCCAATAACAACACAGAGTGGCAGCCCTCTACAGTTCAATAAACAAGTCTCGTAGTCCTTTATTAAATCTTACCTGTAGGGTGATGGGTAGTGGTGTAGGTGGGCAGCTGGGTGCAGGCGTAGGTCTGCCGATGGAGGAGCTCCGACTCCAGGTGTGTGGCACCATAACTGGCACTGCGGAAAGGACACACACACACACACACATTTTGCACCTTTACTGTGCAACCTCACCATGCCTGAGGCACTAAACCAGACAAGCCTATTCCATACATCAACAACAGGGTGTGACCACCATCACAACAGCACACTGTGCCCCTGTCAGCCCCCTGGACCTTGCCCTGTCACACAGAGACCCAGACGGTATTTATAGGCCCATGATGCAAGCTTACAAAAGTGTGTCAGGCACAATGGAGGACCTTAAAAAGGTGGTGCAGGACGGGTCTCATTTGATATATAAAGAATCTCTCACCCATTGATAATATTACAATTCACAGTCACATCAGAGGTTATTATTTGTTCAGCATTAGAAACAGAGTTAAACATATTATAAAATGATATACGTTGACAGAACTCAAACATAACACGTTATTTTTATAGAAACACTAGTATTGATTATAACAGGGTGTCAGACGAGCTCATATGAAGACTGCTGTACTAAACAGGGATCACACACAACATGAGAGCAGACACACTTGTTGTTCCCTGCTCACAGCTGAGCTACCGCAGGGTAACATGCAGCACTATCAACCTGCACTGTCATGAATAGTGTCAGTGTAGCTAGACAACCAGCTGGTGCTCTCTCATGCCCTTTCCACAGCCCCCCAGAGTGACACAAAGAGACTGGCATCGCCAGAGGTTAATTATTCATGTACACGGTACAGGGGAACCCAAGCAGGGTGAGGAGATTGTTTACAAGTCATAACAGTGTTATGAATGAGAGCTCTGGGATATTTTTATGTCGGCCTCAGTCTTGAAACCTACAAAGGCCTAACCCACACACAGAAGTGGAGGCAGAAGAAGAACAGAGAGCGAGACGTTTTAAGAGGACAAACTACCTTATGAACCTTGGGTTATATTTGCATCCAATGAAACTTTAATTCCGCACTTTACAATTCACTGGAGCATCAAAACAGCCTTGTCAGTATAAGAACTTGAGAATGAAAGGCCCTGTACAAACAGCTAGCTAGCTACTACTTTCCATCAAAACAGCCTTGTCAGTATAAGAACTTGAGAATGAAAGGCCCTGTACAAACAGCTAGCTACTACTTTCCATCAAAACAGCCTTGTCAGTATAAGAACTTGAGAATGAAAGGCCCTGTACAAACAGCTAGCTAGCTACTACTTTCCATCAAAACAGCCTTGTCAGTATAAGAACTTGAGAATGAAAGGCCCTGTACAAACAGCTAGCTACTACTTTCCATCAAAACAGCCTTGTCAGTATAAGAACTTGAGAATGAAAGGCCCTGTACAAACAGCTAGCTACTACTTTCCATCAAAACAGCCTTGTCAGTATAAGAACTTGAGAATGACAAGGCCCTCAAAAAGTACAAACAGCAAACAGCTACTACTTTCCATCAAAACAGCCTTGTCAGTATAAGAACTTGAGAATGAAAGGCCCTGTACAAACAGCTAGCTAGCTACTACTTTCCATCAAAACAGCCTTGTCAGTATATGAAAGGCCCTGTACAAACAGCTAGCTACTACTTTCCATCAAAACAGCCTTGTCAGTATAAGAACTTGAGAATGAAAGGCCCTGTACAAACAGCTAGCTACTACTTTCCATCAAAACAGCCTTGTCAGTATAAGAACTTGAGAATGAAAGGCCCTGTACAAACAGCTAGCTAGCTACTACTTTCCATCAAAACAGCCTTGTCAGTATACAAACTTGAGAATGAAAGCTACAAACAGCTACTACTTTCCATCAAAACAGCCTTGTCAGTATAAGAACTTGAGAATGAAAGGCCCTGTACAAACAGCTAGCTACTACTTTCCATCAAAACAGCCTTGTCAGTATAAGAACTTGAGAATGAAAGGCCCTGTACAAACAGCTAGCTACTACTTTCCATCAAAACATGTGGTAAAAAACAACTAGGGCCGGTACGATACAATACTCATTAGTATCTTGACAAGGAAACAAAACCCGAAGCGGATTTAACTTTATTAGGAAAACAGTCCTAATGTTGGAAGCAAACATTATGTCATCCAGAGTCACATTTATTTATTTTCCATCTGTAGCTCACAATATTTTACATACAGCAGGTTTTTAAAGTACCAAAGAGTTGTCTGCTTCATGTTTTTATTTTCGCTATCAAAGAAATATTGTTATACTGATATCGTCACAGCCCCCCACCCAAAAGACCCCAGAACGAGTCAGTCTGTTCATCACATGGTAACAAAATGGAGCCGAACATGTCCCATTTCCTATTTTTCAGATAATACGAGATGTCTCGGTGCGATGAACACAGAGCAGACTGACTGATGTTCTAGTCAGGAGACAAACTGGGGGGGGACGCTCAGCTGGGAGTCATCTCATCTGCTTCTCTCTCTCTGTCCCTGTGTTTCACTAACACAGCCCTACTAATCTACAATAAAAGGGTGAGGGAGAGATAAGCTAGTCACGAACTAGGACCCAAGTCAAAGCTAAATTCCCTGAGTTGATTCTCACTGATCAGTTAGGAGGAACCAACCAAAACGCTGATTCTCACTGTGATCAGTTAGGAGGAACCAACCAAAACGCTGATTCTCACTGATCAGTTTGGAGGAACCAACCAAAACGCTGATTCTCACTGATCAGTTTGGAGGAACCAACCAAAACGCTGATTCTCACTGTGATCAGTTAGGAGGAACCAACCAAAACGCTGATTCTCACTGTGATCAGTTAGGAGGAACCAACCAAAACACTGATTCTCACTGTGATCAGTTAGGAGGAAATCAAATCAAATCAAATTTTATTTGTCACATACACATGGTTAGCAGATGTTAATGCGAGTGTAGCGAAATGCTTGTGCTTCTAGTTCCGACAATGCAGTGATAACCAACAAGTAATCTAACTAACAATTCCAAAACTACTGTCTTATACACAGTGTAAGGGGATAAGGAATATGTACATAAGGATATATGAATGAGTGATGGTACAGAGCAGCATACAGTAGATGGTATCGAGTACAGTATATACATATGAGATGAGTGTGTAGACAAAGTAAACAAAGTGGCATAGTTAAAGTGGCTAGTGATACATGTATTACATAAGGATGCAGTCGATGATGTAGAGTACAGTATATACACATATGAGATGAATAATGTAGGGTAAGTAACATTATATAAAGGTAGCATTGTTTAAAGTGGCTAGTGATATATTTACATCATTTCCCATTATTAAAATGGCTGGAGTTGGGTCAGTGTCAATGACAGTGTGTTGGCAGCAGCCACTCAATGTTAGTGGTGGCTGTTTAACAGTCTGATGGCCAAAACGCTGATTCTCACTGATCAGTTTGGAGGAACCAACCAAAACGCTGATTCTCACTGATCAGTTTGGAGTAACCAACCAAAACGCTGGTGCTTTCACACAGACAAGAGAAAGTGAAAAGGTCAGGAAGACATTCTCACTCAGGGATGATGAGGAGGTGGTGATCTCCACCTCCTCCCTGAGTGGGATAGTGTATTTTCTAGAGTGAATCCACCGTTCTCTCTAAAGACAGACGCTGGCCAAGTCCTTTTTCCTGGAGGCTAGAACAGTCACACGAACAATGAGCAGTTGGAGAGAGAACTCAGGAACAGGCTTCAAGCATGTTCAGTCTAGCCTACTTTCATAATGTAATGACATAGTACTAGTACGAACAGCTTCACCATAAAAAAAAAAACTAAAAACTGTTTTAAAACCCACCTGTCTGATATGCTACCTTCCCTGATTTAACTTACCTACCCCTACAACTGTTCAACTAAACATGTGCTGGTGAGTAGGTTAAATAAAACAAGACCCCACGCTCCCCCCTAAAGTGTGTCAATCTCAGTTTCCCTCCATAACCTGAGAAGTGACTGATCTCTAACCAGCCCCCCGCTCTCCCTTTACTTCTCCCTGTCTCCTCAGGCCCTGGGGGTGGGAGGTGGAAGGAGGAGGGTGGGTGGCACAGCCCCCCAGAGGCACTGTGTGGGGCTCCACAGTTCATGTCTGGACAGAGATTCCCACTCACACCACTAACTCGGGCTCCTCTCTTCCAGATGGAAATCAGTTGAAGAGCCCAGTCTGCCAAGACGAGAGACATGATTCTGTCAAATGTGTTTCAACTTAATGTCAGAAAACAGGTAGTTAAGGTTTAGCTAAAGACAACCTCAATATCCACATATCTGATCAACTGTTACACCACGGACTAACTTCATTTAGTCTCTCGCTGTGTGTCTGTACTCAGCAGATACCATAACTAGGGCAGCTGGTGTCCCACATTTTCAGCGCTATCCATTTATAAAACAGGATATTTTAACAGGCAATTCAGGTTAACTCCACACAGAGAGTCGACAAAAAAATACACATTATCAACCACACCACTGAGCCTCCCAAATATACATGTGACAAGCACGACTTTCATATTCATCATTTTGTTCAATGGTCAAATGACAGCGATGCTCTGAAGAAGTAAACATTCAGAGTTGACCACGATGTAGACGTCAGACAGCTGTCAACAAACTGTACAAAACACCAGTCTTTCTGTGACTTCACCTTCAGTCAAAACAGAATCCAACCAGTCAAGCAACTTCCTAAAATTTGAGACCATGTCAATGACCAGTTTATCAGCGAATTAAACACCTCGGATTTGACAACCTTACGCGCAACAACGTATCTAGTTAGCTATGCAAATATTACCGTACATCAGTGTGATTAAGCGGATCTGTCTGGCGACTTCTTTCCTAGTTAAATACGGTTCATTCTAAACGATCGAATAATTGATTGGACTATTCGACATAATTGCATTCTTGCATGTAGATAGTTAATTGTGCATATCGACAATTAACGTGCAACATAGCTACGTAGCTGATGGCGTGCTACAGATTTTAGGGGTGTCCAACATTTCCAAAACACTGTTCAATGAGTGATCAGTAACTTTATATTCATATGTCAAGCCCTCGACCCAATTGTTCCATAACTCGACGCGTTAACTTTAAAAGCTCGTCACATTTCTGTTTGTTGTGCTAGGCCTTCCATCACCGGAATTTTCCGTGAAAGGTGACCCGCCCTCTCCTTCACCTCATTTACCTTGGCTTTATGCTTGCGGTGCTCCGCTCATAGGCCCAGGCTACGGTCTGTGCTGGTGGAGCCAGCGGGTCTGCGAAACTGGAATTCGGGTAATTCCGGTCCATCATCCGTCGAAGGCTGGGAGTGATGCACTTCCCCGATGGCGCTTTGTGAAGCAGTAGGCACACATACGAGCGCGGCGCCGGACAAAACAATCACATTCTCCCGGACCATAGATTACTAGGCGCCGTCAAGTTCAGCGGTTTAGTCCTGAAACTTTATAACCTCGTTTCTTTAGCATGAGGTTATGATGATAATCATTGTTCGTTTTCCTTAATCAAAAACTGTGCAGGCACTGCATGGTGGTTTGGTACTTGGATCAGGTCCCCATGTTGGTTTATTTCCCATGATGCACCGCCAACCCTGCTTGAGTTGGAAGAGTTTATTCTCATAATTTTCCTTCAGTATAATAATGGAGCAATATTTCTTTCTGTGAAATGTTTTTACCTGTCTGAAATGACATCAATAGTCAGTCATATCACTGATCATATATTTTTAACACGACCTTTGCACAGACTTTTTTTTAACCTTTGCATGGTCACAGAATTATGTAAGAAATCATATTTGCAGAGAATTTAATGATCAAAATAATGATAGCTTTTGGTTTTGCTGTAAACATTAACACTTCACCATTCAAACATTCTTCAGAGACAAGACAATCATTAAAATGTCAATTTATGAAATGATCCTCTGATAGTTAACATGTTTCATAGACTTAAAGTACACAATCAGTCAAACCAAGCATCATCAGCACATTGTCCCATGATGTCAACCTCACCATTGACATTCATAGATATCTGTGATAATATACCTCCTAATCCTTACAGAAGTCATGCTCAGATGTGAGCAGTATTAATTCAGTATCCTATTTTACAAATTAATGGGTAAAGAAACAGCCCACTACCCAACAGTGTCCAGAAATAAAAACAGAATTATCCCAACCTGTGGTTGTAAAACCCTAAAAAAAAAGTGCACCCTGTTATGACAATTTAACAGGCACTTCATTAAATATCATGGATATGTTTCTTCTTCATTAATGAATGGAGCTTCAGAAAAGAGCAGAGACTTCCTGGGACACTCATAATAGCATGTGATCCATGCTTGTCGTGGGCAGCAGCTCACTGGAACTGAGGACCAGCACCAACTATGTTCTACTGCTTCAGTTTCTGCACCGCATATAGAATATTAGCTCAAAAGTATTGCAGTGTTCCTGCACAGACATACATATAAAATATATAATATCAATTATATAAACAACAGTACAGGTAAATGAGTACCGGCACATATAGTATTTCAGTCCAAGTCAAGCACTGAGTGTGATGTCATCAAACTCACACAGTTACAACACATACAGTGAGCACCAAAAGTATTGGAACAGTGACACATTCTGTCTATGTACTTTGGTTTTGAAATGATACGACTATGATGTTATTTGTGCATCTAACTTTCTCACAAAAAAATTGTCACTGTCCCAATACTTTTAGAAGCCACTGTACCTAATATGTACCTGTACAGGTACCTGTATCTAATATGATTCATAGAAATTGGAAGTGTCAATTCTCCCAGTCTGTCCTAACACCATGCTCATATTGTGTCATTAACCAACAGGTTACAGTAGTAGGCAGACTTGTGTGTACACCACAGGTTGGTGGCACCTTAACTGGGGCGGATGGGCTCGTGGTAATGGCTGGAGCGGAGTCAGTGGAATGATATTAAACATGGTTTCCATGTGCTTGATGCCATTCCATTCACGCCGTTCCAGCTATTATTATGATCCATCCTCCCCTCAGCAGCCGACACTGGTATATACTCAATACGGTTTCTCATGCTTCATTTTCCATTCATAAAAGCAGAGCAGTTGACAGGTTACAGTTAAACTAAGATGTATCATGTTAACTATTACCTCACTTGTTGTTATGGGTTAAAGCAGGTCCAACTCAAAAGTGAGGAATAAAGTGATGAGGAATAAATCAATTTTGGCACATGCAGAAGAATTTCTAAACATTTGTACAAATAGATAAATATGCTAAACATTTGTACAAATAGATAAATATGCTAAACATCTCAAATTGCAGGTAATGGAAGAGGTAATCAGTCACACAGATCTACAATTATCACAAGGTATTACAATCCAATAAAATCACATGTTGAACATGCATGGGGGAGAACAACCATGTAAAGTAAATAGATCTAAACCTCTTTAGTAGCATTTGATGATGCTCAATATGGAGACAGTCATCCAGCGAGGTCAAAGATGCTATCGTCGAATACTTCCAGGTTGAGACCTGTGGGAAAGAAACAAAGTAAACATGTTGTTCACCTAACAAGGCAAGGTTAGAAAGATCCCTACTGTCTATAAACCAAAATAATAAGCCAAAAATTGTACAAAAAATGTTTTGAAAAATATTTTTAATGTATGAACATTTTTGTAGTTATAATTCAATTCAGATAGGTAGAGCAAGTTTTGGGGGTGTGTGTGTAACAGTGTTGGTTGTGTCAATCTCCTTCCCACAACCTGGGCTCGAACCAGGGAGGACACTGAACCCATCGACAACTGTTACCCACAAAGCATCATTACCTGTCACTCAAAAAAAGCAGTGGCCCTTGCAGAGCAAAGGAAACCAGCTCAAGGTCGCAGAGCGAGTGACGTCACCGATTGAACACTAGTAGCCCGCACAGCTAACTAGGTAGCCATTTTACGTCGGCAACGCTCACTCTTAAGCATCAGCTGTCAGAGCAGCTCACAGATCACTGCACCTAGCCCATCTGTAAATGGCCCATCCATCTACTTCCTCCCCATATTGTTTTTTTATCTTTGCACCCCAGTATCTCAACTTGCACATTCATCTTCTGCACATCTATCACTCCAGTGTTTAATTGCTAAAATGTAATTACTTCGCCACTACGGCCTATTTATTGTCTTACCTCCCTAATCTTACCTCATTTGGAAACACTGTATATAGATTTTTTCTATTGTGTTATTGACTGTGCGTTTGTTTATTCTATGTGTAACTCTGTGTTGTTGTTTGTGTCACACTGCTTTACTTTATCTTGGCCAGGTCGCAGTTGTAAATGAGAATTTGTTCTCAACTAGCCTACCTGGTTAAATAAAGGTAAAATAATTATTTATTTTTTAAACTCCCCTTTGACCTCCTCTGCAGCAACCGGCACAATCATGTGTGTGTGTGTACATGAGCATGCGTGTGTATACCCAGGGTAAGGAGGAGGTGGGGCGTCGTGCGTTCCGGATTTGCCGATGGCGTCCTCATAGGAGGGCAGGCCTGGGGGGTCAATCTCCTCCGGCGGGGGCAGGAGCACAGGCTGCAGAGAGACCTCATCCAGTCTCCGCATGATCAGCGAGGCATTACTGCGCCTTGGACGCACCCTAACAGAGCTGGAAGAGACAGTCAGGAATGATGCAGTATCCCTTTGAAGAATGTGTGCGTATACACACACACTTTACCCCTATCTACATATTACCTCCTCGACTAACCTGTAACACTGCACATTGACCCGCCTATATATAGACTCGTTTTTTTATTTTTTTACATTTAAACTTTAGTTTATTTAGAAAATATTTTCCTCAACCCTTATTTTTCTTAAAACTGCATGGTTGGTTAAGGGTTTGTAAAGTAAGCATAAGTAAAGTCTACACCTGTTCTATTCGGCGCATGTGACAAATAACATTTGATCTTAATCAAACTATTGATCCAGTGACCACTGTCATTCAGTCAACATAATGCCCCTCATCTAACTCACCCTGCACGTGAGAGGTTATCCTTACAACTCCCCTTGCAGAAGTACCAGACCAACAGGCCGAAGATGACGATGGCCACCCCTGCCACGATCAGACCCACAAGCAGGGCAGTCACATCCAGCCGCGATGGCCGCGTGTCCTCACCTGTGGGATCACACAAAAACAACCAACTGAAGTATTTTTGCATGTATGACACACTGCAAGATTCCCAAATATGCTGCTAACTCTCCTAACTCTCCTGAAGAGTCACAGTGTATGGTGTTTTTTTAAAACTAGACTGTAACCAGGTTTCTCTCCAGCCCTTCTGTAACATTTATGGACTAATAAACCTGTCAAGGAGAAAATAAACTGGACTGCAGAACTTAAGGGCCTGAGTTGAACCGCTGGGCGATAGGCTGCATTAGGTTTTGCATTTCGTCCTCCTGATTGAGGGTGTCTTCCACCACCCTGTACCCATCAGTGTAGTTAGAAAAGTCTGTGCGATTAGTAGTAGTACAATGGAAAATAGTTGACCTGCGACATACATGTAGATACACTTAGCCATACTTCTCTTACCCTCTGTGTACTTTTTCCAGAAGTCATCCTGCGAAGTTACATAAAGACAACATCAGGTTGTGGTCATGAGACTGGGCCTACCACACAAATTCTGCCTGATCACCATCTCAGCATCACTTACAGTCTGAGGGACATTTTCAAAGACCTCTCGTGCTTCCTCGTAGCTGCAGACTTCTTCAAAGCACTCCCTCTCCAAATTCCCAGGAGTGAAGAGCTCAAAGTCAAATCGGTTGGCCAATAGATGGCGTCCTAAGAATGCATTTGCCTGCTCCTCTTGCATGAAAACTAGGGGACTCAATCACATGAGTGGAATAAAATTATGCAAACTTTTAAACACAATACGTTAATACCATAATTTAGAAATATAACAACATTTTATTTGAAGATGTTTGGAAACTCATGTCTCACCTTCTTTTGACTGGTCCGCTGTCCCTGTGGTGTGTAATAACTTTCTCATACAAGCAAAGTTTCCACAGGGAAGCAGTTGATACAGTATGAATAAATGCAAAAGCATCGCAATTCACCTGCAGATAATGATTTGAGCATAGGTCATAGAGATTAGATAAGAAGTTACAACGTGCATTTCACAAGTTAGTGACAACAAGACACACCCAGTTTTCACCAGAAAGCTGTTCAGAAGCCTATACGGTTTCTGTTGATTGCTTAGCAATTCTTTCCTTAAAAACGTGAGTTTTAATTTTACACCTTAAATTGTTCACACTGAAACGTCACTTTTTGGGTGACCCGACCAAATTCGTATATAAAGTATTAATTGTAGATCTGTAATTCTCATTGAAAGCAAGTCTAATAAGCGGTAGATCTGTTCTATGTGCTTTATTTATATGCTTCCTGTTCTTAAAAATGTCGTTTTTTAAACTATTTTACTTTAGGTTTCGTACACCAGCTTCAAACAGCTGAAAATACAATATTTTTGGTTATGTAAAATTATATTTCACAGCGGTTTAGATGATACAATGATTCTCCACACTATACTTGGCGAACTATTAGAATTTTAGCAACAAGGAAATGGCAGAGCAATTTCTACATAGTGCACCTTTCACTTTAAAACGTGTCAAATCCAAGAAGAGTGGAAGAAAACAGACTACTGCACGAAATGAAGTTACTGAGCAGGTATGAATGACATTGATTGTTGACAGGTGAAACAAATGAAACCACCTACCTTGAACGTTCGCCGATAACAGCTGTGTTTGATGTTATATTTCCTTATAAAAATACTCAGAACACGTATCGTCAATAATCAACAACACCGCATTACAAAATATTATAATTCGTTAAATCAATACAAGTAGAATATTCCAGGAAGCGCGAGGTTTCTGTTTACTCGCAACACATTTTTTTACATTTTCTTTTACTCCCAAGAACTGTGAGCTCACCTCCTGTTCTGTAGTAGTTACCTACCTGTACAGACCTGACTAATCAAGCTTTTCACCTGGATACACTGATCTACAGTTCAGTAAAAACACAAGGTGGCACTTGAAACCACTAAACAAGAGAGAATCGGCACAGGAGTGAATCAAGTAGAGTAGTAGACTTCCCAGAGCCTTTAAAAACGTCTACTTTACATATAGCTTAGAACAAATGAACAGATATATTATTAATTGAAAGGGATATGCCTACTCATGCTCCACTGTCGAAACAGGTACGTCACAATCAGGGAAGTGTGGGAACTAATGGATGTCATTGTGGCTAAAAAATACCATGTAATGTCACACCAAAACATGAAATCACATTCTACTGTAAGGCTTGGTTTCCACTCTCAATTGACCTTTGTTGTAATATTTATTTAAAAGAAAACACAAGTCCATATCTAAGAGAGGCCAGAGGCATATATTGTACTAAACATTGTATTACACGTTGTAGAAAGGGAAACATGTCCTCTCTGAATCTAATGGATGTGTCCCAGTTTTCCACAAGACCTGTTCAAGTGACACACATTTCCTTTTGCGACCATGACGTCATGGCCTGGATTCTTAATGTGTCTGCCTCGCGACCTGTCTCAGCAAATTGACCTTTATCCCTGAGACTTACTGGGATTGACTAGGATAGCCGAGTTTAACGACCTCTTAATGGGAAAAAAACTGTGCATGTAATATTTCACCCCAAATGGCTAAGCATTTTATCCAGAGTGCTCTTTGTGGTATCCACAATGCTGCCTGTGCCCTTTCAATATGAGTGTATAAATTAGCCAGGTTAAAACCCACAAGTTCATGCTCCTCTCAGCACACAGGAGAGCAGAGGTGTGTGTTCTCGATAAGACAACCTTCCTTGTGCCACACTCTGTCATAAAAGATCCCTGTCACAACAGCAACCCCCAAGACTCGCTACAAACGTATCACAAACCCCCAAGACACGCTTGTAACGTGTTCGTATTATAATCCAAGCAAATAGCCTGCTCCTGCCAGGTCAACACCCCTGTCAGTGTCCTTACACTTGTGTTTGTGCACTCTGTCTAAATACGTTTATCTCCATCATGGGTGCAAGGCCACTATTTATGTAAAGTAGTGATATGGTAGTGATATGGGAGAGAGACATACATAAAGAGAGAGATGGTGCTAATTGAAAGTTAATAGGATGTCTTGTCCTGTGCTCTGCTGTGTGTCTGGACACTGTCACGGCTTTAGATTTGCTATAAGGAATGTTCATACACAGAATGAAAGGCTGATGCAGAAGTGAAATTCCTGACTTATCTAGTGTCTGACGCGAGATGATATTACAGAAAGGCTTTAAACATGCACTCTGAGGCAAGGCTGTGATGATTGAGCACCCTGCTCTGGAAAAGGGATCATATTCTCAGCGGTGGGAGAATTCCAAGTCAGCATGATCTGTTGAGAGTCTGTCTTCTTACACACATCCATAGTCTTTAAGGCATAATGAACTGGATAACATTCTAAAAGGCACTGCTGTCCATGTGCATACTGTTCATATTTAGTGGAGTACACGCATTTCACATTACACACGGGAGATCAAATTCACCTTAAAACTGTTTTGCTTTTGCTTTTCAGCACTGAACTGCGTGGAACTAACTACCAGCTTCCAACCATGATAAGACGGGTCATGAAAGCAGATAAACCAACTGGAGAATGACGTGAAAGTTACAGCTGGGAGATCTCACATGACACACCATCCATGAAGCAGTAACTTAGGACCCGAGAGACAAATTAGAGAGAGTGAGAGGGGAGAAAGGACAAGAGAAAAACAATGTGAGAGAAGATAGAGAAACAGAGTTCAAGAAAGAGAGGGGGAGAGAAAGGGAAACAAAGATTGGGAGAGATAGAGGGAGAGAAAGAGAGGGGAAATGAGAAAGAGAGGGAGAGAAAGAGAGGGGAAATGAGAGAGAGAAAGGGAAACAGAGATGGGAGAGAAAGAGAGAAAGGGAAACAGAGATGAGAGAAAGAGAGAAGGGAACAGATTAGGAGAGAGAGGGAGAGAGAAAGGGAAACAGGGATTAGGAGAGAGAAATGGAAACAGAGATTAGGAGAGAGAAATGGAAAGAGATTAGGAGAGAGAAATGGAAAGAGATTAGGAGAGAGAGAGAGAAAGGGAAACAGGGATTAGGAGAGAGAAATGGAAACAGAGATTAGGAGAGAGAAATGGAAACAGAGTTTAGGAGAGAGAGGGAGAAGAGAGAAAGGGAAACAGGGATTAGGAGAGAGAAATTGGAAACAGAGATTAGGAGAGAGAAATGGAAACAGAGATTAGGAAAGAGAGAGAGAGAGAGAGAGAAAGGGAAACAGGATTAGAGAGAGAAATGGAAACAGAGATTAGGAGAGAGAAATGGAAACAGAGATTAGGAGAGAGAGGGAGAGAGAGAGAGAACAGGGAGAGAAATGGAAACAGAGATTAGGAGAGAGAAATGGAAACAGAGATTAGGAGAGAGAAATGGAAACAGAGATTAGGAGAGAGAAAGGGAAACAGAGATTAGGAGAGAGAAATGGAAACAGAGATTAGAGAGAGAGAAATGGAAACAGAGATTAGGAGAGAGAGGGAGAGAGAGAAAGGGAAACAGGGATTAGGAGAGAGAAATGGAAACAGAGAGAGATTAGGAGAGAGTGGGAGAGAAAGAGAGAGGGGAGCAGAGAGAGAGAGAGAGGGGAACAGAGAGAGAAAGAGGGAAACAGAGAGAAAGAGGGAAACAGAGAGAGAAAGAGGGAAACAGAGAGAGAGAAACCTCCTGCCCAATGTATGACCATATTAGAGAGACATATTTCCCCCAGATTACACAGATCCACAAAGAATTCGAAAACAAATCCAATTTTGAAAAACTCCCATATCTACTGGGTGAAATTCCACAGTGTGCCATCAAAGCAGCAAGATTTGTGACCTGTTGCCACGAGAAAAGGGCAACCAGTGAAGAACACACACCATTGTAAATACAACCCATATCTATGCTTGTTTTTTTTTTAATCTTGTGTCCTTTACCATTTGTACATTGTTAAAACACTGTATATATATATCTAATATGACAATTGTAATGTCTTTATTGTTTTGAAACTTCTGTATGTGTGATGTCTACTGTTAATTTTTATTGTTTATTTCACTTTATATATTATCTACCTCACTTGCTTTGGCAATGTTAACACATGTTTCCCATGGCAATAAAGCCCTTGAATTGAATTGAGAAAGAGAGGGAAACAGAAAGAAAGAGGGAAACAGAGAGAGAGAAAGAGAGGGGAACAGAGAGAAAGAGAGGGGAACAGAGAGAGCGAAAGAGAGGGGAACAGAGAGAGAGAAAGAGGGGAACAGAGAGAAAGAGGGGAACAGAGGGAGAGAGATTTGAGATATGTTTTATTTGATAAGGATCCTCATCAGTAACAACTAGTCTTACTGGGGTTCGACAAATACATTACAGACAAAAGGCTTTACAAGTTACATGTAGCGTGTGTATGTTCATCAATCAGATACACAAACATGTCAGTACATACACACTTAAAGCTGAGAGGGAGAGAAAGAGAGGGATATGGGGGTAGAGCAGGAGAGATAGAGACAGATGGAGAAAGACTCGTTCAGAGAGATGTGTGGGGCAGGTTAATGGGGACTTCCACAGTGTTCAGTAAACCTAACTGTCTCACTACATTAGTCTAAAGCTGCTTTCTCCGTACCCCACCTTGCTGGTGGTGACCATGATGAGTGTTGTGTGATTTACTCCCTCTGAAAAGACCAGGGGATGCTTCTCCCAGAGGACTCTGGGATAGGAGTGAGCCTTGAGCTTCTGCAGACGCTGCTGGGCCAGAGCTGTGACATCACCATTAACACACAGGTTTCTGTTTGGTTTTGGCTCTGCCCAGTAGACTGGCAAACAATGGTGTTGCTCCCTTCCTCATGTCTCTTCAAAGTAGACTTGGTTTTGACTGACAAACCACCGCTGTATTTCTGCTGTCTAAATTAACTGTGCAGTGATGCTAAATCTTTTTGGAAAAAGTCCCATTACAATGTAAAGGGACGTCGTCTTGCAATTTGTCGTCAAAAGTATGACAGCAGTGGTGTTTTAGCAAGAAATTGATTTGACACAACTTCTCTGCTTCAACTCCATTTCATCAGTCCCTGAGGGAGAGAACCCTTTCATATCTAATGCCTGATCCAACACATACACCAGCACAGTTCAGAACATAATGCTCTGGAATGCTGCTAGAGATCACATTCTAACACACCAGTGTAACAGCCAATCATTTGTCCTCTTACAGCATTAGGAGGGAGTGGAATTCCATTCTGGTCAGCTCATTAGTGTATTTTGTGAACATTTTCTCTTATCATTCAGAATTGTCCAACAGTGTCCAGGGCTGTTGAAGTGTTTTAATGTTTCCTGTTGACATTTTGCATGAAATAAGATGGACCAGGCTAGTGCAAGGAATGTGGTCAATGCCAGTCGCTAGTCTTCTGTGGAAGTGGCACAGATAAAGAGAAGGAATGTGGTCAATGCCAGTCGCTAGTCTTCTGTGGAAGTGGCACAGATAAAGAGAAGGAATGTGGTCAATGCCAGTCGCTAGTCTTCTGTGGAAGTGGCACAGATAAAGAGAAGGAATGTGGTCAATGCCAGTCGCTAGTCTTCTGTGGAAGTGGCACAGATAAAGAGAAGGAATGTGGTCAATGCCAGTCGCTAGTCTTCTGTGGAAGTGGCACAGATAAAGAGAAGGAATGTGGTCAATGCCAGTCTTCTGTGGAAGTGGCACAGATAAAGAGAAGGAATGTGGTCAATGCCAGTCGCTAGTCTTCTGTGGAAGTGGCACAGATAAAGAGAAGGAATGTGGTCAATGCCAGTCGCTAGTCTTCTGTTGGCACAGATGGAAGTGGGCAGTCGCTAGTCTTCTGTGGAAGTGGCACAGATAAAGAGAAGGAATGTGGTCAATGCCAGTCGCTAGTCTTCTGTGGAAGTGGCACAGATAAAGAGAAGGAATGTGGTCAATGCCAGTCGCTAGTCTTCTGTGGAAGTGGCACAGATAAAGAGAAGGAATGTGGTCAATGCCAGTCGCTAGTCTTCTGTGGAAGTGGCACAGATAAAGAGAAGGAATGTGGTCAATGCCAGTCGCTAGTCTTCTGTGGAAGTGGCACAGATAAAGAGAAGGAATGTGGTCAATGCCAGTCGCTAGTCTTCTGTGGAAGTGGCACAGATAAAGAGAAGACCAGTCATACCATAAATATTACAGTAAATGTTTCATCTTGAGTGAAATCATAAAACTGCTTTGTATTAGAGGTGGGAGACCATTGAGATAGGACACGGTATTCCTAACCTGTGTAACAACATCAAACTGACACTAGATCAGTTTCCCAACACCTCACCCAAAGTCTAAAAACCTAGTGCTGAAAGTAACACTGCTCTGACCTCAGCTGAGGAGTCAGGTTGATAGCACTGATAAGAGTAGGGTCTATAAACTTCTTAATCAGGTGACCCATTTGTCACCCTCAGTAACAGGCCCCGTCACCCCTCATCTCACATGGCCACTCTGGGTCTAACTAGAGCCAGATGCTCCGGGTCGCCAGGTGAAGAGCAACCATTAACACAACAGACAGCAGCTTCTCTGGAGAACACGATCACTGCTGATGTTCGCATGTGATGCTGAAACTTCTGCGCTACCACTTCCCCTGTAAACAGCCAGACATGATTTACATCTGGTATTAAGACAAGCAAAACAACCATGGAAGATCTCAATTAGTCTTTTATTGGGTGAATATAAAAATGGTGACTGAAGATTCAACCAAGGGAGTTTAACAAAGGAAAGGGGGAAGTTTTTTAAAGAGGGTTTTGGAGAGAGAGATCTTAGGCAGAGGGGGACAGGGTCTGGAGGCTGGTCTTCACAGTTGCCAAATTGCCCTTCCAGGAGCTGAGACTGTCGTAGAGCTGCTGCCACTGCTGCTTGCCGAAGGTGCGGTGTGTGCTGTGGCTGATGGGGGCAGAGATGAAGACACCTGGTTAGGGAAAGGGGAGCATAATGCCATACCTGGCAACCCTGAAAGGCATCATTGGAAATCTTAAGAGCTTTGAGTCTCCCTCTGACAGTGAAGTGCCTATATCGTCTGAAGACATTTTCCTTGTCATACACACAACCAAACCCTATGATTAATAGGTATGCATAGAACATACCACAACTGTAAGCACCAATCAGATCAGAGTCAAAGGGAACCTGCTTTGTAGCACAGAGTAAAAATAGATGTCTAGATTTCCTTTGCGGAAACCCATCAACAATAGCATTTATACTCAACTGGCAAAAAAAAAGCCTCCAAAGGTGAAAAAAAAAGTATTTCTGTACAGCAACACAAGAACAAAGACCAACTCTATGGTTTATAGTGGGGAGCTCTGAAGAACAGCTGTCAGAAACCTTGAGCTGATTGCTACACAGTAAAGAGTGTCTATTACAGGGTCATATTCATCAGGCACCAAACGGAAGAAAAAGGACTGAAAAAGGGGAGGGACTACTACAACACCAGTTTCCGTTTTCTGTTGCAAAATGTTTCGCTACATTGTGCCGTAATACGACACAGCTTTAGCCTGCCAAAGGCAGCCGCTGACATCGCAGAATACACTTGATTAGAATAGCACGTTCTTAAAATATTCTTATTTTGGCTTACCTCACGATAACCTTTCGCTGTGTCTGGTCAATCTTGCAGTACACCATCTTAGTCCGAACAGCTACAGACAAAAGAGACAGGAAGACATTGAGGTGGGCGGCAGACAGGAGGGAGTATCCGTGTGTCAAGGCAACCCTCAAACACATTACAGACTTCTGAGAGGGCGACCAACGTCACAGTAACAATAAGGATACTAACTCCTACATGTCAGCTCCTATGACAGTTTGGTTCCTCAATTTGTCAAAAAAATACATCTACAGACAACATCCTGTTATGACCGTTTGAACTTTTTGTGTTTATAGATGTGAGGTGGACTGTTGCATTGAGGGGGAATTCCAGCGGTGTCAGAGGGGAGTATAGTACTATTAGAGACAGTGTGGGTCAGATTGGATTTGAGGCGGTGTTGGTACCGTCGATGACGAAGGCTTCTACTTGGTCTTCTTCTAACTGCAGCTCCTGCTGCATGGTGTCAAAGGAGATCTCTTTAAACTCCACCGCCATGCCCATGAACGTCAGCAGACACATCTTAGCCATGTTCTGCTCATGGTTGAGACCTGGGGACAGGAAGACAGTCAATAAAACACAGGACTAACATCATGGTTGAGACCTGGGGACAGGAAGACAGTCAATAAAACACAGGACTAACATCATGGTTGAGACCTGGGGACAGGAAGACCGTCAATAAAACACAGGACTAACATCATGGTTGAGACCTGGGGACAGGAAGACAGTCATAAAACACAGGACTAACATCATGGTTGAGACCTGGGGACAGGAAGGTCAATAAAACACAGGACTAACATCATGGTTGAGACCTGGGGACAGGAAGACAGTCAATAAAACACAGGACTAACATCATGGTTGAGACCTGGGGACAGGAAGACAGTCAATAAAACACAGGACTAACATCATGGTTGAGACCTGGGGACAGGAAGACAGTCAGTAAAACACAGGACTAACATCATGGTTGAGACCTGGGGACAGGAAGACAGTCAATAAAACACAGGACTAACATCATGGTTGAGACCTGGGGACAGGAAGACAGTCATAAAACACAGGACTAACATCATGGTTGAGACCTGGGGACAGGAAGACAGTCAATAAAACACAGGACTAACATCATGGTTGAGACCTGGGGACAGGAAGACAGTCAATAAAACACAGGACTAACATCATGGTTGAGACCTGGGGACAGGAAGACAGTCAATAAAACACAGGACTAACATCATGGTTGAGACCTGGGGACAGGAAGACAGTCAATAAAACACAGGACTAACATCATGGTTGAGACCTGGGGACAGGAAGACAGTCAGTAAAACACAGGACTAACATCATGGTTGAGACCTGGGGACAGGAAGACAGTCAATAAAACACAGGACTAACATCATGGTTGAGACCTGGGGACAGGAAGACAGTCAATAAAACACAGGACTAACATCATGGTTGAGACCTGGGGACAGGAAGACAGTCAGTAAAACACAGGACTAACATCATGGTTGAGACCTGGGGACAGGAAGACAGTCAGTAAAACACAGGACTAACATCATGGTTGAGACCTGGGGACAGGAAGACAGTCAGTAAAACACAGGACTAACATCATGGTTGAGACCTGGGGACAGGAAGACAGTCAGTAAAACACAGGACTAACATCATGGTTGAGACCTGGGGACAGGACTAACATCATGGTTGAGACAACTGGGGACAGGACTAACATCATGGTTGAGACCTGGGGACAGGAAGACAGTCAATAAAACACAGGACTAACATCATGGTTGAGACCTGGGGACAGGAAGACAGTCAATAAAACACAGGACTAACATCATGGTTGAGACCTGGGGACAGGAAGACAGTCAGTAAAACACAGGACTAACATCATGGTTGAGACCTGGGGACAGGAAGACAGTCAATAAAACACAGGACTAACATCATGGTTGAGACCTGGGGACAGGAAGACAGTCAGTAAAACACAGGACTAACATCATGGTTGAGACCTGGGGACAGGAAGACAGTCAATAAAACACAGGACTAACATCATGGTTGAGACCTGGGGACAGGAAGACTGTCAGTAAAACACAGGACTAACATCATGGTTGAGACCTGGGGACAGGAAGACCGTCAATAAAACACAGGACTAACATCATGGTTGAGACCTGGGGACAGGAAGACTGTCAGTAAAACACAGGACTAACATCATGGTTGAGACCTGGGGACAGGAAGACAGTCAATAAAACACAGGACTAACATCATGGTTGAGACCTGGGGACAGGACTAACATCATGGTTGAGACCTGGGGACAGGAAGACAGTCAATAAAACACAGGACTAACATCATGGTTGAGACCTGGGGACAGGAAGACCGTCAATAAAACACAGGACTAACATCATGGTTGAGACCTGGGGACAGGAAGACAGTCAATAAAACACAGGACTAACATCATGGTTGAGACCTGGGGACAGGACTAACATCATGGTTGAGACCTGGGGACAGGACTAACATCATGGTTGAGACCTGGGGACAGGAAGACAGTCAATAAAACACAGGACTAACATCATGGTTGAGACCTGGGGACAGGACTAACATCATGGTTGAGACCTGGGGACAGGAAGACCGTCAATAAAACACAGGACTAACATCATGGTTGAGACTGGGGACAGGAAGACAGTCAATAAAACACAGGACTAACATCATGGTTGAGACCTGGGGACAGGAAGACAGTCAATAAAACACAGGACTAACATCATGGTTGAGACCTGGGGACAGGAAGACAGTCAGTAAAACACAGGACTAACATCATGGTTGAGACCTGGGGACAGGAAGACAGTCAGTAAAACACAGGACTAACATCATGGTTGAGACCTGGGGACAGGAAGACAGTCAATAAAACACAGGACTAACATCATGGTTGAGACCTGGGGACAGGAAGACAGTCAATAAAACACAGGACTAACATCATGGTTGAGACCTGGGGACAGGAAGACCGTCAATAAAACACAGGACCAACATCATGGTTGAGACCTGGGGACAGGAAGACAGTCAGTAAAACACAGGACTAACATCATGGTTGAGACCTGGGGACAGGAAGACAGTCAGTAAAACACAGGACTAACATCATGGTTGAGACCTGGGGACAGGAAGACAGTCAGTAAAACACAGGACTAACATCATGGTTGAGACCTGGGGACAGGAAGACAGTCAGTAAAACACAGGACTAACATCATGGTTGAGACCTGGGGACAGGAAGACAGTCAATAAAACACAGGACTAACATCATGGTTGAGACCTGGGGACAGGAGACAGTCAATAAAACACAGGACTAACATCATGGTTGAGACCTGGGGACAGGAAGACAGTCAGTAAAACACAGGACTAACATCATGGTTGAGACCTGGGGACAGGAAGACAGTCAGTAAAACACAGGACTAACATCATGGTTGAGACCTGGGGACAGGAAGACAGTCAGTAAAACACAGGACTAACATCATGGTTGAGACCTGGGGACAGGAAGACAGTCAATAAAACACAGGACTAACATCATGGTTGAGACCTGGGGACAGGAAGACAGTCAGTAAAACACAGGACTAACATCATGGTTGAGACCTGGGGACAGGAAGACAGTCAATAAAACACAGGACTAACATCATGGTTGAGACCTGGGGACAGGAAGACTGTCAGTAAAACACAGGACTAACATCATGGTTGAGACCTGGGGACAGGAAGACAGTCAATAAAACACAGGACTAACATCATGGTTGAGACCTGGGGACAGGAAGACTGTCAGTAAAACACAGGACTAACATCATGGTTGAGACCTGGGGACAGGAAGACAGTCAATAAAACACAGGACTAACATCATGGTTGAGACCTGGGGACAGGAAGACAGTCAATAAAACACAGGACTAACATCATGGTTGAGACCTGGGGACAGGAAGACAGTCAGTAAAACACAGGACTAACATCATGGTTGAGACCTGGGGACAGGAAGACCGTCAGTAAAACACAGGACTAACATCATGGTTGAGACCTGGGGACAGGAAGACAGTCAATAAAACACAGGACTAACATCATGGTTGAGACCTGGGGACAGGAAGACAGTCAGTAAAACACAGGACTAACATCATGGTTGAGACCTGGGGACAGGAAGACAGTCAGTAAAACACAGGACTAACATCATGGTTGAGACCTGGGGACAGGAAGACAGTCAATAAAACACAGGACTAACATCATGGTTGAGACCTGGGGACAGGAAGACAGTCAATAAAACACAGGACTAACATCATGGTTGAGACCTGGGGACAGGAAGACAGTCAATAAAACACAGGACTAACATCATGGTTGAGACCTGGGGACAGGAAGACAGTCAATAAAACACAGGACTAACATCATGGTTGAGACCTGGGGACAGGAAGACAGTCAATAAAACACAGGACTAACATCATGGTTGAGACCTGGGGACAGGAAGACAGTCAATAAAACACAGGACTAACATCATGGTTGAGACCTGGGGACAGGAAGACAGTCAATAAAACACAGGACTAACATCATGGTTGAGACCTGGGGACAGGAAGACAGTCAATAAAACACAGGACTAACATCATGGTTGAGACCTGGGGACAGGAAGACAGTCAATAAAACACAGGACTAACATCATGGTTGAGACCTGGGGACAGGAAGACAGTCAATAAAACACAGGACTAACATCATGGTTGAGACCTGGGGACAGGAAGACAGTCAATAAAACACAGGACTAACATCATGGTTGAGACCTGGGGACAGGAAGACCGTCAGTAAAACACAGGACTAACATCATGGTTGAGACCTGGGGACAGGAAGACCGTCAGTAAAACACAGGACTAACATCATGGTTGAGACCTGGGGACAGGAAGACCGTCAATAAAACACAGGACTAACATCATGGTTGAGACCTGGGGACAGGAAGACAGTCAATAAAACACAGGACTAACATCATGGTTGAGACCTGGGGACAGGACTAACATCATGGTTGAGACCTGGGGACAGGAAGACAGTCAATAAAACACAGGACTAACATCATGGTTGAGACCTGGGGACAGGAAGACAGTCAATAAAACACAGGACTAACATCATGGTTGAGACCTGGGGACAGGAAGACAGTCAATAAAACACAGGACTAACATCATGGTTGAGACCTGGGGACAGGAAGACAGTCAGTAAAACACAGGACTAACATCATGGTTGAGACCTGGGGACAGGAAGACAGTCAATAAAACACAGGACTAACATCATGGTTGAGACCTGGGGACAGGAAGACAGTCAATAAAACACAGGACTAACATCATGGTTGAGACCTGGGGACAGGAAGACAGTCAATAAAACACAGGACTAACATCATGGTTGAGACCTGGGGACAGGAAGACAGTCAACTAAAACACAGGACTAACATCATGGTTGAGACCTGGGGACAGGAAGACATCAGTAAAACACAGGACTAACATCATGGTTGAGACCTGGGGACAGGAAGACAGTCAATAAAACACAGGACTAACATCATGGTTGAGACCTGGGGACAGGAAGACATCATGGTTAAAACACAGGACTAACATCATGGTTGAGACCTGGGGACAGGAAGACAGTCAATAAAACACAGGACTAACATCATGGTTGAGACCTGGGGACAGGAAGACATCATGGTTAAAACACAGGACTAACATCATGGTTGAGACCTGGGGACAGGAAGACTAACATCATGGTTAAAACACAGGACTAACATCATGGTTGAGACCTGGGGACAGGAAGACAGTCAATAAAACACAGGACTAACATCATGGTTGAGACCTGGGGACAGGAAGACAGTCAGTAAAACACAGGACTAACATCATGGTTGAGACCCGGGGACAGGAAGACAGTCAGTAAAACACAGGACTAACATCATGGTTGAGACCTGGGGACAGGAAGACAGTCAATAAAACACAGGACTAACATCATGGTTGGACTGGGGACAGGACTAACACAACTGGGGACAGGACTAACATCATGG
Organism: Oncorhynchus keta; assembly: GCF_023373465.1. NCBI lineage: Eukaryota > Metazoa > Chordata > Actinopteri > Salmoniformes > Salmonidae > Oncorhynchus > Oncorhynchus keta. The sequence goes on from NW_026290979.1 coordinate 388,026, forward strand.
TTGACAACTGGGGACAGGAGACTGACAACTGGGGACAGGACTAACATCATGGTTGACAACTGGGGACAGGACTCAATAAAACACAGGACTAACATCATGGTTGAGACCTGGGGACAGGAAGACAGTCAGTAAAACACAGGACTAACATCATGGTTGAGACCTGGGGACAGGAAGACATCAGGTGGTTGACAACTGGGGACAGGACTAACATCGTAAAACACAGGACTAACATCATGGTTGAGACCTGGGGACAGGAAGACATCGTGGTTGACAACTGGGGACAGGACTAACATCATGGTTGACAACTGGGGACAGGACTAACATCGTGGTTGAAAACTGGGGACAGGACTAACATCATGGTTGAGACCTGGGGACAGGAAGACATCAGTTAAAACACAGGACTAACATCATGGTTGAGACCTGGGGACAGGAAGACAGTCAATAAAACACAGGACTAACATCATGGTTGAGACCGGGGACAGGAAGACACAGTCAGGACTAACATCATAAAACACAGGACTAACATCATGGTTGAGACCTGGGGACAGGAAGACAGTCAATAAAACACAGGACTAACATCATGGTTGAGACCTGGGGACAGGAAGACAGTCAATAAAACACAGGACTAACATCATGGTTGAGACCCGGGGACAGGAAGACAGTCAGTAAAACACAGGACTAACATCATGGTTGAGACCCGGGGACAGGAAGACAGTCAGTAAAACACAGGACTAACATCATGGTTGACAACTGGGGACAGGACTAACATCATGGTTGAGACCTGGGGACAGGAAGACAGTCAGTAAAACACAGGACTAACATCATGGTTGAGACCTGGGGACAGGAAGACAGTCAGTAAAACACAGGACTAACATCATGGTTGAGACCTGGGGACAGGAAGACAGTCAATAAAACACAGGACTAACATCATGGTTGAGACCTGGGGACAGGAAGACAGTCAATAAAACACAGGACTAACATCATGGTTGAGACCTGGGGACAGGAAGACTGTCAGTAAAACACAGGACTAACATCATGGTTGAGACCTGGGGACAGGAAGACAGTCAATAAAACACAGGACTAACATCATGGTTGAGACCTGGGGACAGGAAGACAGTCAATAAAACACAGGACTAACATCATGGTTGAGACCTGGGGACAGGAAGACAGTCAGTAAAACACAGGACTAACATCATGGTTGAGACCTGGGGACAGGAAGACCGTCAGTAAAACACAGGACTAACATCATGGTTGAGACCTGGGGACAGGAAGACAGTCAGTAAAACACAGGACTAACATCATGGTTGAGACCCGGGGACAGGAAGACAGTCAGTAAAACACAGGACTAACATCATGGTTGACAACTGGGGACAGGAAGACAGTCAATAAAACACAGGACTAACATCATGGTTGAGACCTGGGGACAGGAAGACAGTCAATAAAACACAGGACTAACATCATGGTTGAGACCTGGGGACAGGAAGACAGTCAATAAAACACAGGACTAACATCATGGTTGAGACCTGGGGACAGGAAGACAGTCAATAAAACACAGGACTAACATCATGGTTGAGACCTGGGGACAGGAAGACAGTCAATAAAACACAGGACTAACATCATGGTTGAGACCTGGGGACAGGAAGACAGTCAATAAAACACAGGACTAACATCATGGTTGAGACCTGGGGACAGGAAGACAGTCAATAAAACACAGGACTAACATCATGGTTGAGACCTGGGGACAGGAAGACAGTCAATAAAACACAGGACTAACATCATGGTTGAGACCTGGGGACAGGAAGACAGTCAGACAGTAAAACACAGGACTAACATCATGGTTGAGACCTGGGGACAGGAAGACAGTCAATAAAACACAGGACTAACATCATGGTTGAGACCTGGGGACAGGACTAACATCATGGTTGAGACCTGGGGACAGGACTAACATCATGGTTGAGACCTGGGGACAGGAAGACAGTCAATAAAACACAGGACTAACATCATGGTTGAGAACTGGGGACAGGACTAACATCAGTGGTTGACAAGGACAGGACTAACATCATGGTTGAAAACTGGGGACAGGACTAACATCATGGTTGACAGGACTAACATCATGGTTGACAACTGGGGACAGAAGACAGTCATAAAACACAGGACTAACATCATGGTTGAGACCTGGGGACAGGACTAACATCGTGGTTGACAACTGGGGACAGGACTAACATCATGGTTGACAACTGGGGACAGGACTAACATCGTGGTTGACAACTGGGGACACATCGTGGTTGACAACTGGGGACAGGACTAACATCATGGTTGAGACCTGGGGACAGGAAGACAGTCAATAAAACACAGGACTAACATCATGGTTGAGACCGGGGGGACAGGTAAAACAAGGACTAACATCATGGTTAAAACACAGGACTAACATCATGGTTGAGACCTGGGGACAGGAAGACAGTCAATAAAACACAGGACTAACATCATGGTTGAGACCCGGGGACAGGAAGACAGTCAGTAAAACACAGGACTAACATCATGACAACTTGAGACATCATGGTTGAGGGACAGGAAGACAGTCAATAAAACACAGGACTAACATCATGGTTGAGACCTGGGGACAGGAAGACAGTCAGGACTAACATCAAAACACAGGACTAACATCATGGTTGAGACCTGGGGACAGGAAGACAGTCAGTAAAACACAGGACTAACATCATGGTTGAGACCTGGGGACAGGAAGACAGTCAGTAAAACACAGGACTAACATCATGGTTGAGACCTGGGGACAGGAAGACAGTCAATAAAACACAGGACTAACATCATGGTTGAGACCTGGGGACAGGAAGACCGTCAATAAAACACAGGACTAACATCATGGTTGAGACCTGGGGACAGGAAGACAGTCAATAAAACACAGGACTAACATCATGGTTGAGACCTGGGGACAGGAAGACAGTCAATAAAACACAGGACTAACATCATGGTTGAGACCTGGGGACAGGAAGACCGTCAATAAAACACAGGACTAACATCATGGTTGAGACCTGGGGACAGGAAGACAGTCAGTAAAACACAGGACTAACATCATGGTTGAGACCTGGGGACAGGAAGACTGTCAGTAAAACACAGGACTAACATCATGGTTGAGACCTGGGGACAGGAAGACCGTCAGTAAAACACAGGACTAACATCATGGTTGAGACCTGGGGACAGGAAGACAGTCAATAAAACACAGGACTAACATCATGGTTGAGACCTGGGGACAGGAAGACCGTCAATAAAACACAGGACTAACATCATGGTTGAGACCTGGGGACAGGAAGACAGTCAATAAAACACAGGACTAACATCATGGTTGAGACCTGGGGACAGGAAGACAGTCAATAAAACACAGGACTAACATCATGGTTGAGACCTGGGGACAGGAAGACAGTCAATAAAACACAGGACTAACATCATGGTTGAGACCTGGGGACAGGAAGACAGTCAATAAAACACAGGACTAACATCATGGTTGAGACCTGGGGACAGGAAGACCGTCAATAAAACACAGGACTAACATCATGGTTGAGACCTGGGGACAGGAAGACAGTCAATAAAACACAGGACTAACATCATGGTTGAGACCTGGGGACAGGAAGACCGTCAATAAAACACAGGACTAACATCATGGTTGAGACCTGGGGACAGGACTAACATCATGGTTGAGACCTGGGGACAGGAAGACAGTCAATAAAACACAGGACTAACATCATGGTTGAGACCTGGGGACAGGAAGACAGTCAGTAAAACACAGGACTAACATCATGGTTGAGACCTGGGGACAGGAAGACATCAGTAAAACACAGGACTAACATCATGGTTGAGACCTGGGGACAGGAAGACCGTCAATAAAACACAGGACTAACATCATGGTTGAGACCTGGGGACAGGAAGACAGTCAATAAAACACAGGACTAACATCATGGTTGAGACCTGGGGACAGGAAGACAGTCAGTAAAACACAGGAAACATCACAGGACTAACATCATGGTTGAGACCTGGGGACAGGAAGACAGTCAATAAAACACAGGACTAACATCATGGTTGAGACCTGGGGACAGGAAGACAGTCAATAAAACACAGGACTAACATCATGGTTGAGACCTGGGGACAGGAAGACAGTCAGTAAAACACAGGACTAACATCATGGTTGAGACCTGGGGACAGGAAGACATCATGGTTAAAACACAGGACTAACATCATGGTTGAGACCTGGGGACAGGAAGACCGTCAATAAAACACAGGACTAACATCATGGTTGAGACCTGGGGACAGGAAGACAGTCAATAAAACACAGGACTAACATCATGGTTGAGACCTGGGGACAGGAAACATCATGGTGACAACTGGGGACAGGACTAACATCATGGTTGAGACCTGGGGACAGGAAACATCATGGTTGAAAACTGGGGACAGGACTAACATCATGGTTGAGACCTGGGGACAGGAAGACAGTCAATAAAACACAGGACTAACATCATGGTTGAGACCTGGGGACAGGACTAACACATGGTTAAAACACAGGACTAACATCATGGTTGAGACCTGGGGACAGGAAGACAGTCAATAAAACACAGGACTAACATCATGGTTGAGACCTGGGGACAGGAAACATCATGGTTGACAACTGGGGACAGGACTAACATCATGGTTGAGACCTGGGGACAGGAAGACAGTCAGTAAAACACAGGACTAACATCATGGTTGAGACCTGGGGACAGGAAGACAGTCAATAAAACACAGGACTAACATCATGGTTGAGACCTGGGGACAGGAAACATCATGGTTGACAACACAGGACTAACATCATGGTTGAGACCTGGGGACAGGACTAACATCGTGGTTGACAACTGGGGACAGGACTAACATCGTGGTTGAAAACACAGGACTAACATCATGGTTGACAACTGGGGACAGGACTAACATCGTGGTTGACAACTGGGGACAGGACTAACATCATGGTTGACAACTGGGGACAGGACTAACAGTCATGACAACTGGGGACAGGACTAACATCATGGTTGACAACTGGGGACAGGACTAACATCGTGGTTGACAACTGGGGACAGGACTAACATCGTGGTTGACAACTGGGGACAGGACTAACATCGTGGTTGACAACTGGGGACAGGACTAACATCATGGTTGACAACTGGGGACAGGAAACATCGTGGTTGACAACTGGGGACAGGACTAACATCATGGTTGAGACCTGGGGACAGGAAGACAGTCAATAAAACACAGGACTAACATCATGGTTGAGACCCGGGGACAGGAAGACAGTAAAACACAGGACTAACATCATGGTTGAAACACAGGACTAACATCATGGTTGAGACCTGGGGACAGGAAGACAGTCAATAAAACACAGGACTAACATCATGGTTGAGACCTGGGGACAGGAAGACAGTCAGTAAAACACAGGACTAACATCATGGTTGACAACTGGGGACAGGACTAACATCATGGTTGAGACCTGGGGACAGGAAGACAGTCAATAAAACACAGGACTAACATCATGGTTGAGACCGGGGACAGGAAGACAGTCAGTAAAACACAGGACTAACATCATGGTTGACAACTGGGGACAGGACTAACATCATGGTTGAGACCCGGGGACAGGAAGACCGTCAGTAAAACACAGGACTAACATCATGGTTGACAACTGGGGACAGGACTAACATCATGGTTGAGACCTGGGGACAGGAAGACAGTCAATAAAACACAGGACTAACATCATGGTTGAGACCTGGGGACAGGAAGACAGTCAATAAAACACAGGACTAACATCATGGTTGAGACCTGGGGACAGGAAGACCGTCAGTAAAACACAGGACTAACATCATGGTTGAGACCTGGGGACAGGAAGACCGTCAATAAAACACAGGACTAACATCATGGTTGAGACCTGGGGACAGGAAGACAGTCAATAAAACACAGGACTAACATCATGGTTGAGACCCGGGGACAGGAAGACCGTCAGTAAAACACAGGACTAACATCATGGTTGAGACCTGGGGACAGGAAGACAGTCAATAAAACACAGGACTAACATCATGGTTGAGACCTGGGGACAGGAAGACCGTCAATAAAACACAGGACTAACATCATGGTTGAGACCTGGGGACAGGAAGACAGTCAGTAAAACACAGGACTAACATCATGGTTGAGACCTGGGGACAGGAAGACCGTCAATAAAACACAGGACTAACATCATGGTTGAGACCTGGGGACAGGAAGAGTCAGTAAAACACAGGACTAACATCATGGTTGAGACCTGGGGACAGGAAGACAGTCAATAAAACACAGGACTAACATCATGGTTGAGACCTGGGGACAGGAAGACGTCAGTAAAACACAGGACTAACATCATGGTTGAGACCTGGGGACAGGAAGACAGTCAATAAAACACAGGACTAACATCATGGTTGAGACCTGGGGACAGGACTAACATCATGGTTGACAACTGGGGACAGGACTAACATCATGGTTGAGACCTGGGGACAGGACTAACATCATGGTTGACAACTGGGGACAGGACTAACATCATGGTTGAGACCTGGGGACAGGACTAACATCATGGTTGAGACCTGGGGACAGGACTAACATCATGGTTGACAACTGGGGACAGGACTAACATCATGGTTGAGACCCGGGGACAGGAAGACAGTCAGTAAAACACAGGACTAACATCATGGTTGACAACTGGGGACAGGACTAACATCATGGTTGAGACCTGGGGACAGGAAGACAGTCAATAAAACACAGGACTAACATCATGGTTGAGACCTGGGGACAGGACTAACATCGTGGTTGACAACTGGGGACAGGACTAACATCATGGTTGAGACCGGGGACAGGAAGACAGTCAGTAAAACACAGGACTAACATCATGGTTGAGACCTGGGGACAGGAAGACAGTCAATAAAACACAGGACTAACATCATGGTTGAGACCTGGGGACAGGACTAACATCGTGGTTGACAACTGGGGACAGGACTAACATCGTGGTTGACAACTGGGGACAGGACTAACATCGTGGTTGACAACTGGGGACAGGACTAACATCGTGGTTGACAACTGGGGACAGGACTAACATCGTGGTTGACAACTGGGGACAGGACTAACATCGTGGTTGACAACTGGGGACAGGACTAACATCGTGGTTGACAACTGGGGACAGGACTAACATCGTGGTTGACAACTGGGGACAGGACTAACATCGTGGTTGACAACTGGGGACAGGACTAACATCGTGGTTGACAACTGGGGACAGGACTAACATCGTGGTTGACAACTGGGGACAGGACTAACATCGTGGTTGACAACTGGGGACAGGACTAACATCATGGTTGACAACTGGGGACAGGACTAACATCATGGTTGACAACTGGGGACAGGACTAACATCATGGTTGACAACTGGGGACAGGACTAACATCATGGTTGACAACTGGGGACAGGACTAACATCATGGTTGACAACTGGGGACAGGACTAACATCATGGTTGACAACTGGGGACAGGACTAACATCATGGTTGACAACTGGGGACAGGACTAACATCATGGTTGACAACTGGGGACAGGACTAACATCATGGTTGACAACTGGGGACAGGACTAACATCATGGTTGACAACTGGGGACAGGACTAACATCATGGTTGACAACTGGGGACAGGACTAACATCATGGTTGACAACTGGGGACAGGACTAACATCATGGTTGACAACTGGGGACAGGACTAACATCATGGTTGACAACTGGGGACAGGACTAACATCATGGTTGACAACTGGGGACAGGACTAACATCATGGTTGACAACTGGGGACAGGACTAACATCGTGGTTGACAACTGGGGACAGGACTAACATCATGCTTGACAACTGGGGACAGGACTAACATCATGGTTGACAACTGGGGACAGGACTAACATCATGGTTGACAACTGGGGACAGGACTAACATCATGGTTGAGAACTGGGGACAGGAAGACAGTCAATAAAACACAGGACTAACATCATGGTTGACAACTGGGGACAGGACTAACAACATGGTTGACAACTGGGGACAGGACTAACATCATGGTTGACAACTGGGGACAGGACTAACATCATGGTTGACAACTGGGGACAGGACTAACATCATGGTTGACAACTGGGGACAGGACTAACATCATGGTTGACAACTGGGGACAGGACTAACATCATGGTTGACAACTGGGGACAGGAAGAGTTATTAAAACACAGGAATAACAAGACATGACAATGAAATAGATATCAATCAATGACAGGTCGAGACTCTTAGGTACCATTAATCATGTGATCATTAACTATAATTACTGAATGCACATTAATTGTCAGTTGGCTGGGTGATGAAGAATGTAACTGACTACGGTTCAAACTCTCAGGGCGACCTTGGAGAGGTAATCGTTCTGTGATGAACACACAAGCACACTCAATTCCACTTGACTCAGGGAGGGTCCCTTGGCTAATTGCCTCTGTGCCCAGCAGTGTGGAACTACAGTGACTAGGCATATTAACACAAACACCACCATGTCTGCAGTGAGAGCCAATACCACCTGACTTATGTGGGAGGACCAACCATGTTAATTGGACAACTACGTTCTCAGCAGTGTGTGTGTGGACAGAGAGACACTGCTGACACACACATTCCAACCCTGTATCCACAGAGGTCAGCGATTTAGGCTAGGCAGGGTGTCCCCCCCCGGGGGATTTGATCTCTGCAGTCAGGTCACTAGCCGCGAGGTAGCCCCATTGAGTCTTGATCACTCACCGAGGGAATCGATGAAGTCTTTGTTGCTCTGGTAAAACTTCACGTAGGCAGCTAGCTTTGCACTCACAAAGATGGTGAGGAGCTGTGAATGAAGGAGAGAGAGAAGTGTATGTCACTGTTAAAACAATCAGGTAATAATGTAGCATCATTGTTATGAATGGATTCATATGAACCTATTAAATCCTCAGAGTTCAAATGTCACGGCCTTGTTAACAGCAGGATGAGCTGTTCCCTGAGCTGGGCTTCAGTACTCACGTCGTGGAGGAGTTCTCCCTCTAGGAAGCGGACAGGTTTGAGGGCCAGGAGGTGGTCCAACAGGAAGGTGTTGGGGTCTTTCAGGGCTCGTACAATGCACCTGAGGGGAGGAACCAGAGAGGGGTGAGTGACAGCAAAGACAGCCAGTCACGTGTCAGATCTTGTAGTTATGATGGTAGGATAGAGGTGTGTATGTATGTACCTGTGGGCATCAACGCGTGCTTGTGAGGCGTTGTCCTCTGTGTAACTCCCCAGCAGCTCCACCATCACCTTAGCTGCAGCCTCGCTGCAGAGGAACACACACACTCAGTGACACAAGAACCAGCTCAAGAAAAATACAAACATTGCAGATACACAACACATATCCCATTGTACTGAGGAATTACTTTTAGAAAAATATGGAAAATAAACAATCATAACAGAGTGAATGTGCCGAAGACACCACCAGGCACCAGACTGTGCCGAAGACACCACCAGGCACCAGACTGTGCCGAAGACACCCCCAGGCACCAGACTGTGCCGAAGACACCCCCAGGCACCAGACTGTGTCGAAGACACCCCCAGGCACCAGACCAGACACCCCCAGGCACCAGACTGTGCCGAAGACACCCCCAGGCACCAGACTGTGCCGAAGACACCCCCAGGCACCAGACTGTGTCGAAGACACCACAAGACTGTGTGTAGTTAGTTACCTCTTCTTACATTCGACCAGGGCCTCGTACACCAGCCTTAGCAGTGTGTGTTTCTTCTCTGTGTTCAGGTTCCAGTCTGTGATCCACTTACGCACCTGAACCACAAACACACAAGCAGAGCCATGGAAACATCAATCATCCTTCCTCTACAATGTCTTGTTCCTGCAGAGCCCTTACATGTGACTGGTAAAGTGTGGTCTGAGCGGATTGGATGAGCACATCGGTGAGTGTGACAGTATATGGCGAGTGTGCACGGTGAGAGTGACGGTATATGGTGAGTGTGCACATCGGTGAGTGTGCACATCGGTGAGAGTGACAGTATATGGCGAGTGTGCACGGTGAGTGTGACAGTATATGGCGAGTGTGCACGGTGAGTGTGACAGTATATGGCGAGTGTGCACGGTGAGTGTGACAGTATATGGCGAGTGTGCACGGTGAGTGTGACAGTATATGGCGAGTGTGCACGGTGAGTGTGACAGTATATGGCGAGTGTGCACGGTGAGTGTGACAGTATATGGCGAGTGTGCACGGTGAGAGTGACAGTATATGGCGAGTGTGCACGGTGAGTGTGACAGTGTATGGCGAGTGTGCACGGTGAGAGTGACAGTGTATGGCGAGTGTGCACGGTGAGAGTGACAGTATATGGAGAGTGTGCACAGTGAGAGTGACAGTATATGGCGAGTGTGCACGGTGAGAGTGACAGTATATGGAGAGTGTGCACAGTGAGAGTGACAGTATATGGCGAGTGTGCACGGTGAGAGTGACAGTGTATGGCGAGTGTGCACGGTGAGTGTGACAGTATATGGCAAATGTGCATGTGAGAGTGACAGTATATGGTGAGTGTGCACGGTGAGAGTGACAGTATATGGTGAGTGTGCACAGTGAGAGTGACAGTATATGGTGAGTGTGCACAGTGAGAGTGACAGTATATGGTGAGTGTGCACAGTGAGAGTGACAGTATATGGTGAGTGTGCACGGTGAGAGTGACAGTATATGGCGAGTGTGCACAGTGAGTGTGACAGTATATGGTGAGTGTGCACAGTGAGTGTGACAGTATATGGTGAGTGTGCACAGCGAGAGTGACAGTATATGGCGAGTGTGCACAGTGAGTGTGACAGTATATGGCGAGTGTGCACAGTGAGTGTGACAGTATATGGCGAGTGTGCACGGTGAGAGTGACAGTATATGGCGAGTGTGCACGGTGAGAGTGACAGTATATGGCGAGTGTGCACAGTGAGAGTGACAGTATATGGAGAGTGTGCACAGTGAGAGTGACAGTATATGGCGAGTGTGCACGGTGAGAGTGACAGTATATGGCGAGTGTGCACAGTGAGAGTGACAGTATATGGCGAGTGTGCACGGTGAGAGTGACAGTATATGGCGAGTGTGCACAGTGAGAGTGACAGTATATGGCGAGTGTGCACAGTGAGAGTGACAGTATATGGCGAGTGTGCACAGTGAGAGTGACAGTATATGGCGAGTGTGCACAGTGAGAGTGACAGTATATGGCGAGTGTGCACAGTGAGAGTGACAGTATATGGCGAGTGTGCACAGTGAGAGTGACAGTATATGGCGAGTGTGCACGGTGAGAGTGACAGTATATGGCGAGTGTGACGGTGTGACACGTGTGCAGTGAGAGTGACAGTATATGGCGAGTGTGCACAGTGAGAGTGACAGTATATGGCGAGTGTGCACAGTGAGAGTGACAGTATATGGCGAGTGTGCACAGTGAGAGTGACAGTATATGGCGAGTGTGCACAGTGAGAGTGACAGTATATGGCGAGTGTGCACAGTGAGAGTGACAGTATATGGCGAGTGTGCACGGTGAGAGTGACAGTATATGGCGAGTGTGCACGGTGAGAGTGACAGTATATGGCGAGTGTGCACGGTGAGAGTGACAGTATATGGCGAGTGTGCACGGTGAGCGTACCTGGTCGAGGTCCGTGGGGATGAAAGCGATGGCGTTGCAGGTGGTTGCTACCTTGATGAGGCTGCAGTAGACTGTGTACCTCACTGGGGCCGTCTCATCCATACCATGGAACAGGTTACTCAGCCTACACAACCAAAACCATACACGTTAACTTGACCATTAAGACATGGCTTACGGTTAGTGTTCACAAGGGTCCCACTTCTTCCATAGTGCATAAATAAACCCAAATCTTGGGTCGCTGACTTCATTCACTATGTCCAGGTGCTCCAGACATCTAGTGGGTGGCTGCATACTTCACCGGTCAGGGAGACTAGTAGAGAACAGAGATAGATGAGTGTGTGGACTTACAGCTGCATCCTGAGGGAAGGCCTCTCTCCCTCTCGGGACTTGACCAGCTTCTCACACAGACTCTCGATCAGGGTCTCCTGTTTCTCCGTCTCCAGGATGAGTAGCAGCGACACTATGCTGTTCATCACACTCTCCACTTCTACAGAGAGGAGAGAGACAACTATCAATCACAATGACACCATTCAAGACTCATTCATACCAGCCACTTTTAGGAGGAAACAGAAAAACAAACATAAGTGGGGGTCCAGGAATAAACAAGGACAGGATGGGTAGAGAGATGGAAAGGAAAACAGCAGAGGTAGAAACAGCAGATGAATTAAGGGAACAAGACAAGGAGGGGGAGGGGCTGACAGACAGAAAGACAAGCGTGAGAGAGGACAGTTTACAGTTCATGTGTGTGCTGACATCATGCAGACAGGTGTATCTGTAGATGCCTTGGGCATGTTTACCTTCTCTACATGGATACGTCACCAATGTGAGCAGTCCTTTAGAAGTGCCACTGGCTATAGGTTAGCGTTTCCCTGGTGTCACTCACCTTTATCGTCGTCCTTGAGGCAGACGTCACAGGCCTCGATGATTTGAGCCAGGTCCACATGGAGACCACCTTCAGAGTTTTCCTCTGAGATCTCTGCTCCTTTGGCTTTGATGTAGGCCCTGAGCTCTGAGGCCTGTCAACAACAACACGTTATAAAAGAACAGGGGTGTATTTATTAGTCAGATTCCGTTGCGAAACATTTTGTCTGTGAAACCAAACGTAAAACGTTCTGCAACGAAAACTACAGTTTCTACTGGGTCCTTTCCCATTTGCTTCTGTTTGGTTCCTTGAGTAAACAGTACATGTTTTCCGTTGTAAAAAGTTAACAGAATCAGACTAATGATTACACCCCAGATTAAACTACAGACACAGCGATGACACTTAGTCCAATAACAAAACATGCACTACTTAACAGCTGTCATTAAAGATATTTCAATTGTACATTTGATTAGGGCTGCACAATGACGTATTTTCCTTCTCCAAGCCGTACAGCTGGCAGTTAATCTATACATTACAACTAGCTTGTGTCTTCATCCAAAGCTAGTCAACTATTCTAACCAGTTAGCTAGCTACATTGGATGCAAACATTGAAAAGATTGTTGATGTTGTAGACTGCAACTAACTGTTAGCTAATTACCTAACGTACATTCCTAGTTACGTGTAAAACAAATGCATCAGCTGGCAATACGTTGCATTAAGTAAACACAAATCACGGGGATATAGCTAGTTTACAAAGAGATCTAGATCCATTTAACTGGGGGTGAAAATGGATCCAGCTGTAATGTTAGCATACTAGCTAACAAACAGCTAGTGTACTGATCATAGTCATTGACTCATTATATGGCTAACGGTAGCATGCTAATGTTATCTGGCATGTCACCCTTTGTCGTAACGTTACATATCGACATGAGTGTGCTCATTCTTTTTTAAACTATTACTAAAACACTTAAATCGTACCTGGTCCTCTTCGGTTATGTCGATAAATGCTGGGACACTCATTTTATAATTATTTTAGTGAGCCTAGATGAAATCCACGCTCGCACTACCGCTGAGGCCACCGGAAAAGAAAACGCTTTACGACCGGCAAACATGATGCACTTCCGGGTCATCCTGTTAAAGTGACCGTAGTGATAATTCAGCTGGACTGGACGTTTTCTCATATTGTTTCATACAAAATGCTTAGGTAGCCTAACCTCTACATTTACAACATATGGTCAAACGATGCAATCTTTATTCGTGTTTGATTATGTAATTATGATACAATGTAACCATTTAGTTTTTGTTCCCCCACCACTTGTTACATTTTTAAATGTAACCTTTATTTAACTAGGCAAGTCAGTTAAGAACAAATTCTTATTTAGAATGATGGCCTACACCGGCCAAATGACGCTGGGCCAATTGTGCACCGCCCTATGGGACTCCCAATCACAGAGTGATACAGCCTGGATTCAAACCAGGGTGTCTGTAGTGACACCTCTAGCACTGAGATGCAGTGCCTTAGACCGCTGCGCCACTCGGGAGCCCCGAGCCCCAGTTTCTTTGAGAACATCCTACAATCTCGTTGATAAACACTTTTATTGAAGGATTTCAATAAGGATTCCCGAGATACTAAATGTGTGAAACAGGTAGTGGAATCATATAATTCTGTTTATTTTACTAGATGACTTATGCACCATCTGGAAATGGATAACCTCAGCTTGAGCGCTCCAAAAAGAACAGACTGGGTTCAAAGTGTATGGTCAGGGTCACAAGTTAACGAGACCCACTGCCATGGTCCATGCCATCCTTTCTCCTCTTCTTATCCAGGTATCAATCTATCATCTGGGGGGGTAGTCCCAGGATGTCTTGGCTGAGAGTTACAGTGGTAGAGGTGATCCTTGGACGGAGGTTATCTGGCTGAGTTACCTCTCTGTTCGGACCACCATGACTTTCCCCAGAGTTGACACCGGAAACATTGTGAGCATCAGAGGGGAGCACATTTACACAGCCCTCCCACTGACCCAGCGATATGGCACCAGGGCCTGTATATCAAGTGGGATTCTGTGATTTAGTCAGCCACAGAGGCAGGCCACTTTCCCCTGGAGTGATTGAGGTGGGGGGGCTTAAGAGTAACTGAAGATACAATTGCCCCTAAAAGCTGGCTCAGGTTACAAGCTATTGGGGTGTAAAGCCATACATCTTCACGTTAAGAGTAAAGCCAAGCACCCTCCACTCCCAAACAATGGTGTTCTCTTCTTTCCTCTTCACTGTCTCATAAAACGGATACTATCCTGACCTTGGATACCAAGTCCTGGTGGGTTAACTGTCTCAACTTTACTCAGCCATACAGTACTGTTTCCTCTATAACATGTAGAACAGTTTGCTATAATCCATGTCTACGTATGTTGCCCTAATAGCAGTGAGATATGAACTGCACATAGGTCACAGTTTGCTTATAACAAGTAATTCCTGTTTGATTACAGGAAAATTTTCACATGATGAAATGGAGAGAGAGAGCGGCTAGACCATAATTCCTGGAGAGTCTGCCAGTCAGATACAGTGGGGCAAAAAAGTATTTAGTCAGTCACCAATTGTGCAAGTTCTCCCACTTAAAAGATAAGAGAGGCCTGTAATTTTCATCATAGGTACACTTCAACTATGACAGACAAAATGAGGGGGAAAAAATCCTGAAAATCACATTGTAGGATTTTTAATGAATTTATTTGCAAATTATGGTGGAAAGTAAGTATTTGGTCAATAACAAAAGTTAATCTCAATACTTTGTTATATACCCTTTGTTGGCAATGACAGAGGTCAAACGTTTTCTGTAAGTCTTCACAAGGTTTTCACACACTGTTGTTGGTATTTTGGCCCATTCCTCCATGCAGATCTCCTCTAGAGCAGTGATGTTTTGGGGCTGTTGCTGGGCAACAACAGACTTTCAACTCCCTCCAAATATTTTCTATGGGGTTCAGATCTGGAGACTGGCTAGGCCACTCCAGGACCTTGAAATGCTTCTTACGAAGCCACTCCTTCGATGCCCGGGCGGTGTGTTTGGGATCATTGTCATGCTGAAAGTCCCAGCCACGTTTCATCTTCAATGCCCTTGCTGATGGAAGGAGGTTTTCACTCAAAATCTCATGATACATGGCCCCATTCATTCTTTCCTTTACACGGATCAGTCGTCCTGGTCCCTTTGCAGAAAAACAGCCCCAAAGCATGATGTTTCCATCCCCATGCTTCACAGTAGGTATGGTGTTATTTGGATGCAACTCAGCATTCTTTGTCCTCCAAACACAACAAGTTGAGTTTTTACAAAAAAGTTATATTTTGGTTTCATCTGACCATATGACATTCTAAAATTTAACATTTAACATTTAAGTCATTTAGCAGACGCTCTTATCCAGAGCGACTTACAAAATTCTCCCAATCTTCTTCTGGATCATCCAAATGCTCTCTAGCAAACTTCAGACAGGCCTGGACATGCACTGGCTTAAGCAGGGGGACACGTCTGGCACTGCAGGATTTGAGTCCCTGGCGGTGTAGTGTGTTACTGATGGTAGGCTTTGTTACTTTTCCTAATAATTGCTCCCACAGTTGATTTCTTCAAACCAAGCTGCTTACCTATTGCAGATTCAGTCTTCCCAGCCTGGTGCAGGTCTACAATTTTGTTTCTGGTGTCCTTTGACAGCTCTTTGGTCTTGGCCATAGTTGAGTTTTGAGTGTGACTGTTTGAGGTTGTGGACAGGTGTCTTTTATACTGATAACAAGTTCAGACAGGTGCCATTGATACAGGTAACAAGTGTAGGACAGAGGAGCCTCTTAAAGAAGAAGTTACAGGTCTCTGAGAGCCAGAAATCTTGCTTGTTTCTAGGTGACCAAATACTTATTTTCCACCATAATTTGCAAATAAATTAATTAAAAAATCCTACAATGTGATTTTCTGGATTTTTTTTCTCATTTTGTCTGTCATAGTTGAAGTGTACCTATGATGAAAATTACAGGCCTCTCTCATCTTTTTAAGTGGGAGAACTTGCACAATTGGTGGCTGACTAAATACTTCTTTGCCCCACTGTATGTCACGTTGCAGTTATAGTTTAGACCAAGTTTAGACCAACCGACTTCATTTTTTGTTTAGTAGGATAAGGATCTTAAATAGGGAGCTACGGGTAAATGTTCGGTGGAGTGTTTCACCATGGCCCCTGTACAATGTGTAACCCTCATCAGCCTGAGAGTGCCTGGTACCAAGCACCAAGCTCCCCCCTCACTCTCTCCTTGCCCTCTTTGGCTGTCAAAGCCAGGAATTTATGGCCGCTTCTACTCCCAAAGTGTGCTTGCTTGTGTAACTCTGAGCATTTCATTAGGTGATTAACAACTGTTGTCAAGTGCCTGTTGTATTTCAACTGCAGAATAAAAGTGTATTTTTTATGGCTTTGAAGCTCCAGATGCATACGAGACATTGTTTGTCTTTTTCAGGAGAATCATTAAAACGCCAGGTTTGGATATGATCCTCTGTATGGAACAGAGAGGGCATGTCTTCCTATGGTTAGATCCCGCTGGGAAAAAACTGGTTGAATCAATGTTGTTTCCACGTCATTTCAACAAAGAAATTCAAAGTGATGACGTTGAATCAACATGGAAAATTGATTGGATTTGCAAAAAGTCATCAACATAAGGGAATTTTGTATGTTTTTTAACCCAACTTTTAACCTAAATCCAATGATCTGGTGAAATGTTTTGTTGATTTCACGTTAGTTGAAAATTAAACCAAAATTTGACCGCAAATGAAGTCTGTGGTCAGGGTATAAGCCGCAGACATTATGAGGCATGGTCTTACAGGTTCATTGGACTGAAACATTACTTGGTCCACTGTGTAACAATCTGTCTGTCTTATTTCTCATAGCCAGGCTGACCTCACTCTGACCCAATATACCTTGTATGTGTCTGTGTGTGTGTGTCTGTGTGTGTGTGTCTGTGTGTGTGCCTGTCTGTCTGTCTGTCTGTCTGTCTGTCTGTCTGTCTGTCTGTCTGTCTGTCTGTCTGTCTGTCTGTCTGTCTGTCTGTCTGTCTGTCTGTCTGTCTGTCTGTCTGTCTGTCTGTCTGTCTGTCTGTCTGTCTGTCTGTCTGTCTGTCTGTCTGTCTGTCTGTCTGTCTGTCTGTCTGTCTGTCTGTCTGTCTGTCTGTCTGTCTGTCTGTCTGTCTGTCTGTCTGTCTGTGTGTGTGTGTGTGTGTGTGTGTGTGTGTGTGTGTGTGGGTGGGTGGGTGGGTGAATGTGTGTCTGTGTGTATTGAAGTGTTAGCGCACATTTCAGTAGAAAATGACTGGTCAGTCAGCCTCATTAGCTATTGCAGTATGTGTGTGACTCATCGTCAGAGTTTGTTCACAGGAAATGGTTGGTACATGACTGTTTCAAAGTAGCAGATCATTTAGGTTTGCTGTGCCCCACTGCTATCAGAGTGTGACTTATTCAGAAATTCAGCATAAATGAATGTCCTCAATGACATCAGCTATAGCAATGGCAGAGATGAACCCGTCCTCTCTTTGACATTATGGGGGTGTGAAAAGAAAAGGCTGTATTAGGAGAGGATTTCGTTTAGGTGTCAGTTTTCTCAGCCAAGTGTAGCCTACCCACCTACTAACCCTAACCCATCACGTAAATCGCTCTCATGATCATCATCACACAACATGGCCGCCCAACTTTCTCCCTCTGGTTCCCACTGTCCTCCTCACCTCTCCAACCACTGTCCAATCCCCCGCCCTGGGCTCATCTATCAGACTAGCAGTGACCTCATCAAAGAGCGCCTCGCTTGAGTGAGCACTGGAATAAGACCAAGTTTCCCCTTAAAAACGGCTCTATGGTTTTGCCATTTCATCCTGTATGTAGGTACCGACTCGCCAAGTCTTGGTCCAAAAGGAATAATTAATAGCTTCTACCCCCAAGACATAAAACTCCTGAACAGCTAATGAAACAGCTACCCAGACTATTTGAATGGTTGGTTTAAGGGCTTGTAAGTAAGCATTTCATTGTAAGGGCTACTACACCTGTTGTATTCGGTGCATGCAACAAATAAAGTGTGATTTATATTTTTTATTTGAATGGTTCAGGTTAGGATTTGAGGGTGGTAAACTAATCCTAAATTGTATTGTATGCCATTGTGTGCCAGTCAGAGGTCTATCTTGGTCTAGAATTGTAATGGTGAGAAGCAGATGTATTCTATCATAACTTTTCAGCGTTATGATAGAAGTATGCAATGATGCTGACCCCCCTAAATATTCTACCCCTCCCTACACCTCTTGCACACACACAATGTACTTAATCTAAAATAAACATGTAGACCTTATGTTGTTCATCGAGTTAATTACTTGTTTTCTCTCAAAGCATCAGACATGACCTTTGGCGTAGTCGGAATGATTTCCCATGACGATCTGCCTCCCTGTGTGTGTGTGTTTTCACATGCATGTTTGTCTGTGCTCGCCTGTGTGTATCTTGATAGATGCTGCATGTCTGTGGTCTGCTTAGATAGCGGTTCAATGACTGTGATCCCTTATCTGGCCAGACACGAGATAATCAATACTGAAAGGGAGTCACGATCTGATGGATCTCTGACCTGCCAGATTGGGAAAGACAAAAGATACCCTAAACGAGGTGCCAAAATATTTGTAATTTAAATATTAGTTTCCTATTTCACACACACAGAAGCCACATGTGGACTTTTATTTTACACCTTCAGGAGAAAAGCATTTCAAACCATAATCTGCCACGTAGGACCACTGTTTACCAGGATTCATTTACATATTGGGCATAACTATGTCCACAAAAGAAACATACGGTAATAAATACTGACATCAGTCACATGCCATATCTCTTAATGAGCACATACCAACTCCATATCACTAAGAAGTTGTTTAACGATCAAACTGTGGGTGAACAGTTAGCATTGAGCTATCTGAGGTCATTAATTCCCCTTTGTGGAATATGTGTGCTCTGATTCAACCTAATGAACAAGGAGCCACAATCTGCTAAGAATCCCATCTGAAGGACCCAGTCAGTGCAGCGGAAATGGGAAGGGGGCTTGGGAATGATAGATTGGCCTCTTGTCATCATAGTGTTTACACAAGATACACTCATTGACGACAAAGAGAGACTGAGATTAGAAAGGAGAAGGAAAAAGGAATATGTCTCGATTTTTTTGTTGGGCGGATACTGTGTGACTAGAGCGTAGTGTGGCACGCATATGATATCATCACAGATCACAGACGTCAGGGTGGCGGTCTATGTATATTTGTAAACAACAGCTGGTGCATGATATCTAAGGTAGTCTCGAGGTAGAGTATCTCATGATAAGCTGTAGACCACACTATCTAGAGAGTTTTTATCTGTATATTTCGTAGCTGTCTACATACCCCCACAGACCGATGCTGGCACTAAGACCGCACTCAATGAGTTGTATACAGCCATAAGCAAACAGGAAAACACTCATCCAGAGGCAGCGCTCCTAGTGGCCAGGGACTTTAATGCAGGGAAACTTAAATCAGTTTTACCTCATTTCTATCAGCAAGTTAAATGTGCAACCAGAGGGAAAAAGATCTAGATCACCTTTACTCCACACACAGAGATGTGTACAAAGCTCTCCGTCGCCCTCCGTTTGGCAAATCTGACCATAATTATATCCTCCTGATTCCTGCTTACAAGCAAAAATGAAAGCAGGAAGCACCAGTGACTCAGTCAATAAAAAAGTGGTCAGATGAAGCAGATGCTAAGCTACGGGACTGTTTTGCTAGCACAGACTGGAATATATTCCAGGATTCTTCCGATGACATTGAGGAATACACCACATCAGTCACTGGCTTCATCAATAAGTGCATCGATGACGTCGTCCCCACTGTGACTGTACATTCATACCCCAACCAGAAGCCATGGATTACAGGCAACATCCGCACTGAGCTAAAGGGTAGAGTTGCCGCTTTCAAGGAGCGGGACTCTAACCTGGATGCTTATAAAACATCCTATGACAAACAAAGCATCAAAACATGACTAAGATCGAATCGTACTACACCGGCTCCGATGCTTGTCGGATGTGGCAGGCCTTGCAAACTATTACAGACTACAAAGGAAAGCAGTGACACAAGCCTACCAGACGAGATACATGACTTCTATGCTCGCTTCGAGGTAAGCAACACTGAAACATGAATGAGAGCATCAGCTGTTCCGGACGACTGCATGATCATGCTCTCTGCAGATGATGTAAGTAAGACCTTTAAACAGGTCAGGGTCAGACGGATTACCAGGACGTGTACTCTGAACATGCGCTGACCAAATGGCAAGTGTCAGATCCACAGACGATGCAATCTTTATTACACTCCACACTACCCATTCACACCTAGAAAAAAGGAACACCTATGTGAGAATGCTATTCATTGACAGCTCAGCATTCAACACCATAGTGCCCTCAAAGCTCATTACTAAGCTAAGGACCCTGGGACTAATCACCTCCCTCTGCAACTGGATCCTGGACTTCCTGACGGGCCGCCCCCAGGTGGTAAGGGTAGGTAACAAAACTGATCTTCAACACGGGGGCCCCTCAGGGGTGTGTGCTCAGTCCCCTCCTGCAGTCCCTGTTCACTCATGACTGCACGGCCAGGTACGACTCCAACACCATCATTAAGTTTTCCGATGACACAACAGTGGTAGGCCTGATCACCGACAACGACGAGACAGCCTATAGGAAGGAGGTCAGAGACCTGACCGTGTGCTGCAATGACAACAACCTCTCCCTCAATGTGATCAAGACAAAGGAGATGATTGTGGACTACAGGAAAAGGAGGACCGAGCACGCCCCCATTCTCATTGACGGGGCTGTAATGGAGCAGGTTGAGAGCTTCAAGTTCCTTGGCATCCACATCACCAACAAACTAACATTGTCCAAGCACACCAAGACAGTCATGAAGAGGACACAACAAAACCTATTCCCCTTCAGGAGACTGAAAGTATTTGGCATGGGTCCTCAGATCCTCAAAAGGTTCTACAGCTGCACCATCAAGAGCATCCTGACGGGTTGCATCACTGCCTGGTATGGCAACTGCTCGGCCTCCAACCGCAAGGCACTACAGAGGGTAGTGCTTAAGGCCCAGTACATCACCGGGGCCAAGCTTCCTGCCATCCAGGACCTCTATACCAGGCAGTGTCAGAGGGAGGTCCTAAAAATGGTCAAATACTCCAGCCACCCTAGTCATAGACTGTTCTCTCTGCTACCGCACGGCACACGGTACCAGAGCACCAAGTCTAGGAGGCTTCTAAACAGCTTCTACACACAAGCCATAAGACTCCTGAACATCTAATCAAATGACTACCCCAACTATTTGCATTGCCCCATTACCCCCTCTTTTATGCTGCTGCTACTCTCTGTTATTATCTATGCATAGTCACTTTAATAACTCTATCTATATGTACATATCACCTCAGTTACCTTGACTAACCGGTGTCCCAGCACATTGACTCTGTACCGGTATCCACTGTACATGGCCTCACTACTGTTATTTTACTGCTGCTCTTTAATTGTTTGTTTCTTTTATTTCTAACTTTTTTCTAGATATTTTTCATAAAACTGCATTGTTGGTTAAGGGCTTGTAAGTGAGCATTTCAATGTAAGGTCTACACTTGTTTTGATTTGATCACAAATGTAATTACAACCGTGTACAACAACTGTGCCATTTATTTAATCAGCTTCCACTGGCGAATGACCTCAGGAAACTGGTCACACTAAGATAAGAATCAGACCCAGAAGCACAAACATTTCATCCTCACACATTGACTCTGGATGACTGTGCTGACAACCTGTCTCATGGGTCTGAATACTCGGAAAGCACTGATTTAGAAATATCAAATAACATCTTCCTCATTTTCACTATCCGTCAGGATTTCTTAGAAATAAGCTTAGTAAAAGGGGAGAGAGTGGGTGGATCTATATGTGTGCTGCTTCCTTGGCACTCTAGGTGAGGTCAGTAAGAAAACAACTGGCCTCTTACTGGAACACAATAAACTGATATGTGGTGAGCCAGCTCCTTCACTGTGACATATGGACCACTTTTAAAACCACGTCTGACCTAACACACTTCCCCCTAGCCATCATTACCTTCATCATCTTAATCATCACCCTCATCGCCACCATCAACATCATTGTCACCATCATCACCACCATCATCATCACCATCATCATCACCACCACCACCCCATCATCACCATCATCATCACCACCATCATCTTCCCCATCATTCACCATCATCATCACCATCATCACCATTATCATCACCATCATCATCATCAAAATACATCCAAACTCCCTGTAGGTAACAGGTAAAAGGACTTTGCAAAAGAAGGAAAACCACACAAGCTATCTCAGATACTTGCTGATGTATTGTATATTACTGCACAATGTCAATACCCCAGAACATGTTTAAATATCCTGCTTCAATTCGTTTCAGTGCCTTGTTGTATTATATTAGTATCTTGTTGTATTATATCAGTATCTTGTGTTATATTAGTATCTTGTTGTATTATATTAGTATCTTGTGTTATATTATATTAGTATCTTGTTGTATTATATTAGTATCTTGTGTTATATTAGTATCTTGTTGTGTTATATTAGTATCTTGTTATATTAGTATATTGTTGTATTATATTAGTATCTTGTTGTATTATATTAGTATCTTGTTGTATTATATTAGTATCTTGTTGTATTATATTAGTATCTTGTTGTATTATATTAGTATCTTGTTGTATTATATTAGTATATTGTTGTATTATATTAGTATCTTGTTGTATTATATTAGTATATTGTTGTATTATATTAGTATCTTATTATTATTCATCAAGCTTTTATTTTCTACTACTCTTTTATTCACTTCAGTACTTTTCTATTGTTGCACTTTGTACTCCACGTATATGATGTGTATATGACTAATAAACACAGTTGAACTTGCTGGGTGTGTTCCTCAGACAGACTCATCTGTTGGGGTGTGGTAGGGTGAAGACAGTGTTACTGTAAAGAGCTGATGATGGGTGTCTGTATCCTTCCAGAGCTCTGACTCACCAACACCTGCTGTGGTAAACCAGTGAGTGTCATAGGTACTGTAGCCTCATAGGCACTGTAGTCTGATAGGCACTGTAGCCTGATAGGCACTGTAGTTTGATAGGCACTGTAGCCTGATAGGCACTGTAGTTTGATAGGCACTGTAGCCTGATAGGCACTGTAGCCTGATAGGCACTGTAGCCTCATAGGCACTGTAGTTTGATAGGCACTGTAGCCTGATAGGCACTGTAGTTTGATAGGCACTGTAGCCTGATAGGCACTGTAGCCTGATAGGCACTGTAGGCTATAATAATAATAATAATATATGCCATTTAGCAGACGCTTTTATCCAAAGCGACTTACAGTCATGTGTGCATACATTCTACGTATGGGTGGTCCCGGGAATCGAACCCACTACCCTGGCGTTACAAGCGCCATGCTCTACCAACTGAGCTACAGTAGGCTGACAGGCACTGTAGCCTGATAGGCGCTGTAGTTTGACAGGCACTGTAGCCTGATAGGCACTGTAGCCTCATAGGCACTGTAGGCTGACAGGCACTGTAGCCTGATAGGCACTGTAGCCTGATAGGCATTGTAGCCTCATGGGCACTGTAGCCTTATAGGTACTGTAGCCTGATAGGCACTGTAGTTTGTTAGGCACTGTAGCCTGATAGGCACTGTAGTTTGATAGGCACTGTAGCCTGATAGGCACTGTAGCCTGTTAGGCACTGTAGTTTGATAGGCACTGTAGCCTGATAGGCACTGTAGCCTGTTAGGCACTGTAGTTTGTTAGGCACTGTAGCCTGATAGGCACTGTAGTTTGATAGGCACTGTAGCCTGATAGGCACTGTAGCCTGATAGGCACTGTAGCCTGATAGGCACTGTAGTTTGATAGGCACTGTAGTCTGATAGGCACTGTAGCCTGATAGGCACTGTAGCCTGTTAGGCACTGTAGTCTGATAGGCACTGTAGCCTGTTAGGCACTGTAGTCTGATAGGCACTGTAGCCTGTTAGGCACTGTAGCCTGTTAGGCACTGTAGCCTGTTAGGCACTGTAGTCTGATAGGCACTGTAGCCTGTTAGGCACTGTAGCCTGTTAGGCACTGTAGCCTGTTAGGCACTGTAGCCTGATAGGCACTGTAGCCTGATAGGCACTGTAGTCTGATAGGCACTGTAGCCTGTTAGGCACTGTAGTCTGATAGGCACTGTAGTCTGATAGGCACTGTAGTCTGATAGGCACTGTAGTCTGATAGGCACTGTAGCCTGATAGGCACTGTAGCCTGTTAGGCACTGTAGCCTGTTAGGCACTGTAGCCTGTTAGGCACTGTAGCCTGTTAGGCACTGTAGCCTAGTCTTAGGCACTGTAGCCTGTTAGGCACTGTAGCCTGTTAGGCACTGTAGCCTGTTAGGCACTGTAGCCTGTTAGGCACTGTAGCCTGTTAGGCACTGTAGCCTGTTAGGCACTGTAGCCTGTTAGGCATGCTACTGGAGTATGGAGCCTCAGTATTAGAGTACTGGGAGTCAGAAATGTTAGTCTACATTGTTTAGGTTAAAAAGTATCCATCACTCTTACAAAGTAATTAGCCAACATAACGACCCTCAGTCATCCCATCCACTGTCTGGGTGATTGTGACCACCCTGGCATGGAGGGATCCTGTCCCATTTCCCAGACTATCATTTGGAGCTGGAGTTTTTCCTCAAGAAGAACTATAGTTCCAGGCTGTTGAAGCTGCAGCGTGGGCAGAGAGAGGGATAGAGGGATGTGTGAATGGCACCACTCTTGCTAGTAGTATATGGGCCTAATCCAGTGTCCAACTACAACATGTTATATGTTGGTCCTCTTGAATAGTCCCAGTATCTCTTCTCCCTTCCTCTCCTCTGAAGTTGTGCCAGCTCCAACAGATGCTGTACTTCGTTGTGTCTCCAGACACTCTTGGAAACAGCTTCTCATTGGAAACCATCAAGTTTAGTCTTCCCTTCATATCATCCACTGTTTCATATCAAACATCTATCACCACATGTGATACTGATTGGAATGTCTGTAGTTTTTGACCTTTGACATATCCCTAGTTATCGTCCCTTGAAATGTACTCTGAGGCCTTGATTGATACATTTTGGCACATTTGATACACTCACTATGGACTTCAGACGTCTGGTCTTATCGTGTTTTCATTTCAGAAGTTTGTCATTCAGCACTGACTTTATTTCATCTAGTATATTGTCTTTGTGCTATCTGAGTCTGTCTCCTGTGTTTGTGTGAGAGAGAGAGAGAGAGAGAGAGAGAGAGAGAGAGAGAGAGAGAGAGAGAGAGAGAGAGAGAGAGAGAGAGAGAGAGAGAGAGCATTGGGGGACTGAGAGACGAAAGCAGGGAGATTAGGTGGGGGTGACCGGAGGGAGTGTGACCCATCAGCCAGCCTCTAGACCAGTGCTGTGTCTCATGCTAGCTCCCCTTTTCTTATCTCCACTCTGATACCCAGCTCACTTTGAAGTATGTTGAGAGTTGATAATTAAAAAATATAGGAAATTGTGTTTTCTAGCTTGCTGGGTAACTTTTGGAGGTTTGCTAATGTTGGAGAGATTGTAGGGACACTGTTTTTAACCTTTATTTAACTAGGAAAGTCAGTTAAGAACTAAATGTTATTTACAATGACAGCCTAGGAATAGATGGGTTAACTGCCTAGTTCAGGGGCAGAACAACTGATTTTTACCTTGTTAGCTCAGGGATTCGATCTAACAACCTTTCAGTAACTGGCCCAACCCTCTAACCACTAGGCTACCTGCTGCCCCAAGTGTATACTTATTGATATGCTGAAGTGTACAGTACAATGGACCTTCAGTTGTTTTGATGTTGTTGACTGTCTGTCATGTTGGGAGTTGATAGATAAAAAATTGTTCAGGAAGTTTTGTTTTCTGATGACTTGCATGGGTATGGCTTTATGGAGGTTTCTAATGTTGGACTGGGTTTCTATATTAGAGTCAGGAACACTGTGCTTTTACTGGGTTTTATATTAACTAGGAAAGTAATTTAAGAACTAAATTTTATTTACAATGAACACCTAGGAATAGATGGGTTTCTATATTAGAGTCAGAACACTTTCTGTGCTTAGTACAGAACAACTGATTTTTACCTTGTTAGCTCACTGGGTTTCTATATTAGAGTCAGGAACAACCTTCAGTAACTGGTTTCTATATTAGAGTCAGGAACACTTCTCTGTGCTTAGTACCACTGGGTTTCTATATTGTCTGAACCCCTCTGTGCTTAGTACACTGGGTTTCTATATTGAGTACTTCTCTGCTGCTTGTACACTGGGTTTCTATATTAATGGACTCTGTCAGTTGTTTCTATATTGTTGACTGTCTGTCACTGGGTTTCTATATTGGTGAACAGATGTGAGACAGGCAGATAAGTCAGGAACATTGTGCAGTACACTGGGTTTTGTTTTACTGAGTGACTTCTCTGTAACACTGGGTTTCTATATTAGCAGTCAGCTCTTCTCTGTGCTTAGTACACTGGGTTTCTATATTAGAGTCAGGAACACTTCTCTGTGCTTAGTACACTGGGTTTCTATATTAGAGTCAGGAACACTTCTCTGTGCTTAGTACACTGGGTTTCTATATTAGAGTCAGGAACACTTCTCTGTGCTTAGTACACTGGGTTTCTATATTAGAGTCAGGAACACTTCTCTGTGCTTAGTACACTGGGTTTCTATATTAGAGTCAGGAACACTTCTCTGTGCTTAGTACACTGGGTTTCTATATATATTAGTACACTAGATAATTTGTTATTTGCTGTGGATGGGAAGAAATACATTAGAATTGTATTGGGATCCATTCTTTTTCTTTTGCTGTAATTTGTCAAAATGGCCGCCTGGACGTCTTCAGAATGTCTGTGTGCTCCTTCGGGAGAGAAAGCTGCCTTTGCACTATTTTTTTGTCCCAGAAATAGAGTGAGTCAGAGAGCACACTGTTCTTTTCATCACCACAACCTTATCATTTCAAGGATGTGAATAGATTAAAATGGTGTTGGATTTATCGTAAATATGGATTTATTAATGACCAATTACTACATAACTGGAGGTCATGGTGCAGTCATGGTGCAAACTCTTAGTAAATATGTCCCTCTAACTCAAGCAGTGAATCAGCCTCTGTGTGTCCAGTCCACCCGTCCCTTTACCACAATAACCAACATATATAGGAACTGTGACACTTTCTTGGCAAACGTTGTGAAAAGGGAAAACATTGAAAGAACATTTCTTCATCCAGGCCATAGTGAGACGTCTGTTGCGTCACTCTGTCTGAAAACAGAATAACAGCAATAATGCTTCATCAGCACTCCATCTCTTTTGAGTCCAGCAACAGGAAGTGTGTTAATGTAAGAATCTGTCCTGTCTGTTGGTGTATGTTGCCTGCATCGCCACTTTCAGCCCAGAAACAATGTTCCTACAAGGATAAATTAAGTTTGTTTAATTTGTAGTCTTCTCACCCAGATATGTTGATTTCTTCACTTCTACAGGGTTGTGAGAGTCTGCTATATGTATTTCTCAGTCTAATGCCAAAGTGAGGACTTTCTCCAGTAGCTTTAATCCCCTGGATAATGATAAAACAGAGCACACTCTGACACACTGGGCTATCCATTCATGACAGACTGCTCCCGCTCCCTTCCTCCTTCCCCAGTTGAATCAGGGGTCAGTGACTTTCTCTGGAGTACAAGACTGAAATTCCACATAGTGGAGGTGGTGGTAGGAGAGGAGGTGGTGACGAGAAGCGGCCCACTAATTTCACTCAATTCCTGGGTAGCAGTTCCCTGAGGCAGGCACTCATCCTACTAGGGCCTAGCCCACACCTCAGACCCATGCAGAGTAAAGTCAGACATAACCAATCAAGTGGCTTTTCAGTGGACCGCTAGCCACAGTCATGAGAGGAGAAACAGGGTGTGGAGCTTCTCATTAACTCCCTTCATCAGGGCTGTAGCAACCTCTGGATTACTTTCACATTCTTTCAATACATTATCATCATTAAGAGCCTCATGTTTAGGGTCACGTATCGTAAAGGACGGATCTGCGATTGCTACATCTATTTTTTTTTACTTTTAAATTCATAATATATACCTATTGATTCTTGAAGAATATACAAGTAACTTATAAATGCCTCACGGGCTTAGTTCAACTGTTTAATCCCATCAGAACCCAAAACAGAAGACTGATTAACCCCATCAGAACCCAACACAGAAGACTGTTTAACCCCATTAGAACCCAACACAGAAGACTGTTTAACCCCATCAGAACCCAACACATAAGACTGTTTAACCCCATTAGAACCCAACACAGAAGACTGTTTAACCCCATCAGAACCCAACACAGAAGACTGTTTAACCCCATCAGAACCCGACACAGAAGACTGATTAACCCCATTAGAACCCAACACAGAAGACTGTTTAACCCCATTAGAACCCAACACAGAAGACTGTTTAACCCCATTAGAACCCAACACAGAAGACTGTTTAACCCCATTAGAACCCAACACAGAAGACTGTTTAACCCCATTAGAACCCAACACAGAAGACTGTTTAACCCCATCAGAACCCAACACAGAAGACTGTTTAACCCCATTAGAACCCAACACAGAAGACTGTTTAACCCCATTAGAACCCAACACAGAAGACTGTTTAACCCCATTAGAACCCAACACAGAAGACTGTTTAACCCCATCAGAACCCAACACAGAAGACTGTTTAACCCCATTAGAACCCAACACAGAAGACTGTTTAACCCCATTAGAACCCAACACAGAAGACTGATTAACCCCATCAGAACCCGACACAGAAGACTGTTTAACCCCATTAGAACCCAACACAGAAGACTATCAAATACGGTCATGGTCAAATACGGTCACATCCCTTGGCAAGCCAACCAATATAGTAATAAACGGCAGCAGCAGCAAAGATGCTGTCGTAAGCGTCAATATATTTTTAATAAGGTCCCATCCAATTCAAACTATCCAATTCAGCCAGTAAATAATTCGTTTCAGTTTAATTTAGTTCAAGAAGTGAATATGAACAATTGTTTTTCATTGCAGACTAGGCCTACATATTTCTTAAAATTGTATTTAAGGGGATTGTGCATTTTACCCATTACACAGTAAGTAAGTAGGCATATATAACAATATAGATTCGTAATAATTGTATAATTTAATAAGTAATTAAAAGAATGAACGGGAAATATTTTTAGCCCTATCCTAATTTTAACGTGGAACCATTTGTAATTGGTTTAAACAGTCTGATAATAGACTATATTTAGGCTTTATTTAGACGCTATATTTTGTAATAGTTTGATACATTTTTCGATGATAATGGAATGTATCTATCAACACAAGTATTATTTGTAGATGTTTTGATGTTGACTGTGAGCGGATCTTCTGTATTTTGTGCTTATTAGCAGCGAATACGTCTCTTGAGGAATGTGGATGAAACACGCGCGCACTGAGGAGCAGCTGGGCCCTCGCTTCAAGCTCTCCCAAAGCTGTCAGCAAGTTTTACACGAAGCTTTGGCAACAAAAGGCGTGTGCTGTGCTCCAACGGAACACTGCTAATAAATCTTTATATTAAAAAGAATGACAAAGTTGTGAAAAATAATTGGTAATATCGTAGAGCAAACAGTAGGCTTTGATTGAAAATGCTGTATTTTGGTTATTTGTACCCAACAAAACAGAATTTTAACTGCTTAACATATTTGAATAGCCTGATAAAAAAGTTAATTGTAATTGTAAAATGTCCAATAAGCTCATATGTAACGGACCTAAGGAGACGTTTCTGTGTGTGAAACATGTCAGAATAAAAGGACATTTAGGGAATGCATGTTTAGAACATCCATGTTGAGAACATCCATGTTTACAATGATCCATGTATAGAACTATCCATGTTGAGAACATCCATGTTTACAATGATCCATGTTTAGAACGATCCATGTTTAGAATTATCCATGTTGAGAACATCCATGTTTAGAACATCCATGTTTAGAATTATCCATGTTTAGAATGATCCATGTTTACAATGATCCATGTTTACAATGATCCATGTATAGAACTATCCATGTTGAGAACATCCATGTTTAGAATGATCCATGTTTAGAACATCCATGTTTAGAATGATCCATGTTTAGAACATCCATGTTTAGAATGATCCATGTATAGAACTATCCATGTTTAGAACATCCATGTTTAGAATGATCCATGTTTAGAACATCCATGTTTAGAATGATCCATGTTTAGAATGATCCATGTTTAGAACATCCATGTTTAGAATTATCCATGTTTGGAACATCCATGTTAAGAACGATCCATGTTTAGAATGATCCATGTATAGAACTATCCATGTTGAGAACATCCATGTTTAGAATGATCCATGTCTAGAACATCCATGTTTAGAATTATCCATGTTTAGAACATCCATGTTTAGAACGATCCATGTTTAGAATAATCCATGTATAGAACTATCCATGTTGAGAACATCCATATTTAGAATGATCCATGTTTAGAACATCCATGTTTAAAATTATCCATGTTTAGAACATCCATGTTTAGAATGATCCATTTATAGAACATCCATGTTTAGAACGATCCATGTTTAAGAACATCCATGTTTAGAATTATCCATGTTTAGAACATCCATGTTTAGAATTATCCATGTTTAGAAGTTTATATCAAAAGTGATGAAAAATGCAAACACGCACACACACAGCTTAGTGAGTGTATGTGTCTCATAGACTTAGATAGATATCACATCATTGTATCTGTCCCCTTATGATGGGCAGGGCCATTGAGGCCACTTCCATTTTGAAGTAGTCTGTTTTATTCTACGACTACTTCTATGAGTCGGTAAACAAACTGAAAAGGTGCGTACTGCCACCAGGAGATTGTTGTTTACATTTAGCAGATGCTCTTACCCAGAGCGACTTACAGGAGCAATTAGGGTTAAGTGTCTTGCTCAAGGGCACATCGACAGATTTCTCACCTAGTCGGCTCAGGGATTTGAACCAGTGACCTTCTGGTTACTGGCTCAATGCTCTTAACTGCTAGGCTACCTGCCACCCCCTATCTGGTCAAAGATTTGCCCCCTGCAGTTATGGAATGTTTGCTCACAAATAAAATGAATTGGCTGATCCCTCCTGGCGACCTTCCTTAACCCATAGGAAGTCCCAACCAGTTGACAACTTCAAAATGGTGAAAGTCCTCCACAGTGCTGCCCATGTTAAAATGAGCTTTTGGGCAATAGAGTCCTCTATCTATCTCTATGGTATGCCTGTAGTGGATAAAGTGAAGGAGTCATCCTTTCTGCCTTTCGGTCCTTGCTCCTCCCCCTGGCCTGTGAGTAAGGCAGTAGAGCCTTCAGCAGTGTAAGGAAAACCAGACATCACACACTTCCACACAGCACAGCATCCACACGGCTGTGATACTACACTCTCTGGCCTGTCCACTGAACTGACAACCTGAACACTCTACGACTCCATTGGACGATCGCTGAAATGGACTGAAACAGAGAGGATCCAAGTGGAAAAAGATGGTTCGTTGGTGGACTTTTTGACTTTGCGTTCAGTTCCGGGTTAAATCGCATCGAAGAGAAGTTGCCTTGACTATTTTTTTCAATCTTTTTCTTCACTGTTCCTAAGGCGGCTCTTACACCCATATAGAGTTAGATTTTTCAGGAGTCTGTTCAAGTCTTAGCCTCTCAGGGGGTTGTGTTTTTCAGGGTCCATCTCCTGCCACCCTCCATGATGCTGACAGAGCCGTATGGGATGATGGGGTCCATGGGTTCCGAGGTGCGAGACCTGAGCTCTCTCTTACCCCCGGTGCCCTCCGTACCCTCCCTACCAGTGAGCAGCGGGGGCTGTGGCCTGCCCGTTGGGGGTGCCCCTCAGTGGGCACCTTACCTGGACCTCCACCCTGGCTCTCCCTACGGTTCCCTGCCCTCCCACCACTCCCTCATCAAGCAGGAGCCTGGCTGGGGCTCCACCGACCCTCTGGAGGACCCTCACTGTGGCCTGGGGGCCTTCACGTTGCACTTCTCTGGCCAGTTCACTGGGACAAGCCCCTGTCGGGTTGGGGCCTTCGGTGAGCCAGCTCCAAGCCAGTCCAGGGTGTTTCCTAATGGAGCCTACCTCCCAGGCTGTGTGGACAGCCCGCCGACCCACAGGAACCAGGGTAAGGTTGCTCTCTGCTCCCCTCTCTCCTCCTCTATAGCCACCTCATTGACCATCTCTGGGATCACTCTATCCTCTGCAGCATCTCTTGAATTCAGCTCAAGCAAAGCTGTCTACTCCTCACCACTCAAGGCCAAAGTTATTTTACATCTGCATTGCTTGCTGTTTGGGGTTTTAGGCAGGGTTTCTGTATAAGCACTTTATGACAATTGCTAATGTAAAAAGGGTGTTATAAATACATTTGATTGATTGATTGATTGTTAGGCCATCAGCGTTGCACCTACACTGTCTGATGTCAGTGACGGTGTGTGTTTGTGAATTTCTCATGTGGCCATGCCGTACTTCCTGGGTCATTGTGTGTATGTGTTGGACTGTGTCTACTTGCATTGGGTGTAATTGTCCAGAGTTGATGTTTGGGCCTTGTCCACAGTGTTGTGTCTGAACAGGATGTTTTGTACTAGACAGGGTCGTTCTGCCCTGTACAGGGAAGAGAGCTGTCAGTTTTCCCATCGCTGGCCCGACTCACGGAGTTAATGCAACAATATGGCCTAGAGGTCTCCCTCAGCCTGTGTTCAACATGTTCACTTTCACACAGAGTTAATGCAACAATATGTCCTAGAGGTCTCCCTCAGCCTGTGTTCAACATGTTCACTTTCACACAGAGTTAATGCAACAATATGTCCTAGAGGTCTCCCTCAGCCTGTGTTCAACATGTTCACTTTCACACAGAGTTAATGCAACAATATGGCCTAGAGGTCTCCCTCAGCCTGTGTTCAACATGTTCACTTTCACACAGAGTTAATGCAACAATATGTCCTAGAGGTCTCCCTCAGCCTGTGTTCAACATGTTCACTTTCACACAGAGTTAATGCAACAATATGGCCTAGAGGTCTCCCTCAGCCTGTGTTCAACATGTTCACTTTCACACAGAGTTAATGCAACAATATGTCCTAGAGGTCTCCCTCAGCCTGTGTTCAACATGTTCACTTTCACACAGAGTTAATGCAACAATATGTCCTAGAGGTCTCCCTCAGCCTGTGTTCAACATGTTCACTTTCACACAGAGTTAATGCAACAATATGTCCTAGAGGTCTCCCTCAGCCTGTGTTCAACATGTTCACTTTCACACAGAGTTAATGCAACAATATGGCCTAGAGGTCTCCCTCAGCCTGTGTTCAACATGTTCACATAGTGCTTCAAAATAATGAAACATAATAATACAAAAAGCAGTGTTTAAAAAACACCTAATTTAAATACAGCTATAAATGTATTGTTGATTGTAATATCCAAGTTAAAGGGGTAATTAGCGGTTGAAACAATAACAACGTGTTTTCCCCGTCCCTGTTTTGGTTAAAAGCTGAGGGATTGGGCTGGAGAAATGTAACCTCTCTCAAATACATAGACAGAGCTATGGATGCAAGAACTGGCCAGCCATGATATACAAATGATAGTTTTAACCATGATTTGAGGCTATATACTGTAGTGTTTATTTACATTTAATTTATTTACAAACATTGTAGCAAAACAAGATTATATGTTGGGTTCTGATGGGGTAGGACAGTTGAACTAAGCTCATGAAGCATTTATAAATTATATTATTGAAGAATCAATGTGTACATCATTTATAAATCCCGAAATGGATGTAGCAACTGCAGATTTCCCCTTTATCCCCCCCCAGTATTTTGTAAAACTTACAAATGAATATTGTTTTGATGCTGTAGTTCTGGACAGTATTTTGTAAAACTTATAAATGAATATTGTTTTGATGCTGTAGTTCTGGACGGTATTTTGTAAAACTTATAAATGAATATTGTTTTGATGCTGTAGTTCTGGACAGTATTTTGTAAAAACGGTCTTCTTTTTTATTCAGCTAATTTCAAACCATCAGCTATTTAAGTTAATTTGATCATTTCTCATCATTCTGCATTTACTTTTTTTGTTTGTAAAAAAATCATTTTTTTAAATGACATAAACAGGAACATTGTTACATCATAGTAATCCCTGACATCATAGTAATCCCTGACATCATAGTAATCCCTGACATAATCCCTGACATCATAGTAATCCCTGACATAATGAACGGAATCTATTTCTACCTAGCTATCACAAAAGAATGTTGTCAACGTCGGACACATATTCTACCTCATAGATGTGCTGGCTGGTACAACATTATTATAGCTATGATAATAAGCATGATAAACTTGTTGTTCACGAAATCTATTTATAATACAAAATGTTGTTTAATTAAGCAATTGGGCTGAGTTGGTGTGGTATATGGCCAATATACCATGGTACAGGAGTGCTAGGACACAGCCCTTTGCCGTGGGACATTGGCCATTTATCACAAACCCCCGAGATGCCTAATTGCTATTTTAAACTGGTTACCAACATAATTAGAACAATAAAATTCATGTTTTGTGATATACGGTCTGACATACCACAGCTTTCAGCCAATCAGCATTCAGGGCTCGAACCACCAAATTCATAATACCATTTTATGTTCACTTTTCCCTAATTAATTGTTCAACTCAAATTCAAATTCATAATGGGCCGAATCCGTAGCTGAGATGAGGGAGTAAATACAGTATTGACGTGCATATGAAAGACAGATCTACCATGCACACTAATCTCAATTTAGGATTCAGTCCATTAAGGGAGGAATTCATATGATGTCATATTTTCCCAGTTTAGCTACATTATCAGTGTTTCCCCTCATTCAAAACAATGTAATTATATTTTCCCAGTTTAGCTACATTATCAGTGTTTCCCCTCATTCAAAACAATGCAATCATATCTTCCCAGTTTAGCTACATCATCAGTGTTTCCCCTCAGTCAAAACAATGCAATCATATCTTCCCAGTTTATCTACATTATCAGTGTTTCCCCTCAGTCAAATCAATGTAATTATATTTTCCCAGTTTATCTACATTATCAGTGTTTCCCCTCAGTCAAATCAATGTAATTATATTTTCCCAGTTTAGCTACATTATCAGTGTTTCCCCTCATTCAAAACAATGTAATTATATTTTCCCAGTTTAGCTACATTATCAGTTTCCCCTCATTCAAAACAATGTAATTATATTTTCCCAGTTTAGCTACATTATCAGTGTTTCCCCTCAGTCAAAACAATGTAATCATATTTTTTTTACAAACTAAAATACTAATGCAGTATGATGACAAATGATCAAATAAAAACCTTCCTATCATAATGTTTCCTGATTTAAATTAACCTGTTAGGAAGACAACATTTTCCTGTGTAATATTCCTAGTTGTACAGTTTCTTACTGTGTCTAGTTACAGTCATGTTACTGTTTATTCGGTCCCCCCTTAAACAGAGTAGACCTTATAAAGGCTTTATATACTATACATAAAGGCTTCATAAGCACTACATAAATCATTTATAAGTGTATGTCATACTCTATAGAAGGTGTATAAAGGGTGACAAAACCATTGTAGGTTGAATTGCCAAATGTGACAAAACGCACTATGTATGTTCATACACCATTTACAGAGCATGAGATAAGCTTAAAGATGATTAGTGAAGCATTTATGTAGTGTTTATGAAGCCTTTATGTATGCTCTATGAAGCCTTCAAAAGTAGTTTAAAGAGGCGTGAAGATGTTGACTAGTAAAGCTAACAGTATAGGAGCCATACAGGTCGTGAGAAAAGGACATTACCTTGGACCGTCACTGTCTGTGCCATAGAAATTGATAACACACGTGCACACAGCACGCACTAATGCACGCATCGCACACACGCATGTTCATCCATGCATGCACACACACACAAGCACGCACACACAAGCACGCACACACACACACACACACACACACACACACACACACACACACACACACACACACACACACACACACACACACACACACACACACACACACACACACACACACACACACACACGTGAAAACACACGCCTGATTCTTAGGATTTCTGGAATGTTGTAACATTTTATGTTATGTGTTCTATGTGTGATAATGTTTGAGTGTTTTCATGTAGTTTCCTCAAAAACACCTCACATTCAAACACACTTTTTACAGACTAACCCTTAGCCTTACTTTATTATTGTCACGCCCTGACCATAGAGAGCCTTGTTATTCTCTATTTCGGTTAGGTCGGGGTGTTCCTATCTAGGTTGTTTATTTCTATGTTGGCCTGGTAGGGTCCCCAATCAGAGGCAGTTGTTTATCGTTGTCTCTGATTGGGGATCATATTTAGACAGCCATTTCCCCACCGTGTTTTGTGGGATCTTGTTTTTGTGTTGTTGCCTGTCAGCTCTCCAGAACGTCACGTTTCGGTTATTCTTTGTTGTGTTGTTGTGCGGTTCACTTATCATAAAACATGTGGAACCCATATCACACTGCGCTTTGGTCTGAGTATGATTACAACTATCGTGACAATTATCCAGACCTTGAGAGCACTTTTCCTTCCAACGGAGAAACCTATCCTGAGCCCAAATTGCAATGATCCACTCCGAAACAGGCTTTTCTAAATCAAAATTATATATTGGGTCAAGATGTTTACTCCAAGATTTACACAAAGCCTAAAATAATATCTAGGGTCTATATTGCTCTCCAATTTCCAAATCCCATATTGTTCATTATTTTCATTTAAAAACAAGCGCTGACTTACGGGTTTCTTTTATTTATTAGTCCCAATAGTATTTGGGGTCTTGTTCCCCCAAGATCTGACCCCAGATAAGTCAGGGGAATGTTTAACTGATATTTATCTGAATTTATATTTCATTTCTCTGTTTCCTGTGTGCTATTATTGGGACTTTATCAAATTTGACAACAGCAATAAACATGATAATTTGTCAACAACGATAGAGTCTATTTTCAGTATTGCTTCATACTTCCATTAGTCATATAGGGTTTAGCCTGTGTGATCGGTAATGTGAAGCTCATAGGGTTTAGCCTGTGTGATCGGTAATGTGAGGCTCATAGGGTTTAGCCTGTGTGATCGGTAATGTGAGCTCATAGGGTTTAGCCTGTGTGATCGGTAATGTGAGGCTCATAGGGTTTAGCCTGTGTGATTGGTAATGTGAGGCTCAGAGGGTTTAGCCTGTGTGATTGGTAATGTAATGAGGCTCATAGGGTTTAGCCTGTGTGATTGGTAATGTGAGGCTCAGAGGGTTTAGCCTGTGTGATTGGTAATGTGAGGCTCATAGGGTTTAGTCTGTGTGATTGGTAATGTGAGGCTCATAGGGTTTAGCCTGTGTGATCGGTAATGTGAGGCTCATAGGGTTTAGCCTGATTGGTAATGTGAGGCTCATAGGGTTTAGCCTGTGTGATTGGTGTGATTATGTGAGGCTCATAGGGTTTAGCCTGTGTGATTGGTAATGTGAGGCTCATAGGGTTTAGCCTGTGTGATTGGTAATGTGAGGCTCATAGGGTTTAGCCTGTGTGATTGGTAATGTGAGGCTCATGAGGGTTTAGCCTGTGTGATCGGTAATGTGAGGCTCATAGGGTTTAGCCTGTGTGATTGGTAATGTGAGGCTCATAGGGTTTAGCCTGTGTGATCGGTAATGTGAGGCTCATAGGGTTTAGCCTGTGTGATTGGTAATGTGAGGCTCAGAGGGTTTAGCCTGTGTGATTGGTTATGTGAGGCTCATAGGGTTTAGCCTGTGTGATCGGTAATGTGAGGCTCAGAGGGTTTAGCCTGTGTGATTGGTAATGTGAGGCTCAGAGGGTTTAGCCTGTGTGATTGGTAATGTGAGGCTCAGAGGGTTTAGCCTGTGTGATCGGTAATGTGAGGCTCATAGGGTTTAGCCTGTGTGATTGGTAATGTGAGGCTCATAGGGTTTAGCCTGTGTGATTGGTAATGTGAGGCTCAGAGGGTTTAGCCTGTGTGATTGGTAATGTGAGGCTCATAGGGTTTAGCCTGTGTGAGGGTTTAGCCTGGTAATGTGAGGCTCAGAGGGTTTAGCCTGTGTGATTGGTAATGTGAGGCTCAGAGGGTTTAGCCTGTGTGATTGGTAATGTGAGGCTCATAGGGGTTAGCCTGTGTGATTGGTAATGTGAGGCTCATAGGGTTTAGCCTGTGTGATTGGTAATGTGAGGCTCATAGGGTTTAGCCTGTGTGATTGGTAATGTGAGGCTCATAGGGGTTTAGCCTGTGTGATTGGTAATGTGAGGCTCATAGGGTTTAGCCTGTGTGATTGGTAATGTGAGGCTCATATAGGGTTTAGCCTGTGTGATTGGTAATGTGAGGCTCATAGGGTTTAGCCTGTGTGATTGGTAATGTGAGGCTCATAGGGTTTAGCCTGTGTGATTGGTTATGTGAGGCTCATATAGGGTTTAGCCTGTGTGATTGGTAATGTGAGGCTCATAGGGTTTAGCCTGTGTGATTGGTAATGTGAGGCTCATATAGGGTTTAGCCTGTGTGATTGGTTATGTGAGGCTCATATAGGGTTTAGCCTGTGTGATTGGTTATGTGAGGCTCATATAGGGTTTAGCCTGTGTGATTGGTAATGTGAGGCTCATAGGGTTTAGCCTGTGTGATTGGTAATGTGAGGCTCATAGGGTTTAGCCTGTGTGATTGGTAATGTGAGGCTCATAGGGTTTAGCCTGTGTGATTGGTAATGTGAGGCTCATAGGGTTTAGCCTGTGTGATTGGTAATGTGAGGCTCATAGGGTTTAGCCTGTGTGATTGGTTATGTGAGGCTCATATAGGGTTTAGCCTGTGTGATTGGTTATGTGAGGCTCATAGGGTTTAGCCTGTGTGATTGGTAATGTGAGGCTCATAGGGTTTAGCCTGTGTGATTGGTAATGTGAGGCTCATATAGGGTTTAGCCTGTGTGATTGGTAATGTGAGGCTCATAGGGTTTAGCCTGTGTGATTGGTAATGTGAGCTCATAGGGGTTTAGGTGTGATTGGTTATGTGAGGCTCATAGGGTTTAGCCTGTGTGATTGGTTATGTGAGGCTCATATAGGGTTTAGCCTGTGTGATTGGTAATGTGAGGCTCAGAGGGTTTAGCCTGTGTGATTGGTTATGTGAGGCTCATATAGGGTTTAGCCTGTGTGATTGGTTATGTGAGGCTCATATAGGGTTTAGCCTGTGTGATTGGTAATGTGAGGCTCATAGGGTTTAG
This sequence comes from Oncorhynchus keta, assembly GCF_023373465.1. Classification (NCBI taxonomy): domain Eukaryota; kingdom Metazoa; phylum Chordata; class Actinopteri; order Salmoniformes; family Salmonidae; genus Oncorhynchus; species Oncorhynchus keta. Next base: position 427,979 of record NW_026290979.1, read on the forward strand.
CCTGTGTGATTGGTTATGTGAGGCTCATAGGGTTTAGCCTGTGTGATTGGTTATGTGAGGCTCATATAGGGTTTAGCCTGTGTGATTGGTAATGTGAGGCTCATATAGGGTTTAGCCTGTGTGATTGGTAATGTGAGGCTCATAGGGTTTAGCCTGTGTGATTGGTTATGTGAGGCTCATATAGGGTTTAGCCTGTGTGATTGGTAATGTGAGGCTCATAGGGTTTAGCCTGTGTGATTGGTAATGTGAGGCTCATAGGGTTTAGCCTGTGTGATTGGTAATGTGAGGCTCATAGGGTTTAGCCTGTGTGATTGGTAATGTGAGGCTCAGAGGGTTTAGCCTGTGTGATTGGTAATGTGAGGCTCATAGGGTTTAGCCTGTGTGATTGGTAATGTGAGGCTCATATAGGGTTTAGCCTGTGTGATTGGTTATGTGAGGCTCATATAGGGTTTAGCCTGTGTGATTGGTAATGTGAGGCTCATAGGGTTTAGCCTGTGTGATTGGTAATGTGAGGCTCATAGGGTTTAGCCTGTGTGATTGGTTATGTGAGGCTCATAGGGTTTAGCCTGTGTGATTGGTAATGTGAGGCTCATAGGGTTTAGCCTGTGTGATTGGTAATGTGAGGCTCATAGGGTTTAGCCTGTGTGATTGGTAATGTGAGGCTCATAGGGTTTAGCCTGTGTGATTGGTTATGTGAGGCTCATATAGGGTTTAGCCTGTGTGATTGGTAATGTGAGGCTCATATAGGGGTTAGCCTGTGTGATTGGTAATGTGAGGCTCATATAGGGTTTAGCCTGTGTGATTGGTTATGTGAGGCTCATAGGGTTTAGCCTGTGTGATTGGTAATGTGAGGCTCATAGGGTTTAGCCTGTGTGATTGGTAATGTGAGGCTCATAGGGTTTAGCCTGTGTGATTGGTAATGTGAGGCTCATAGGGTTTAGCCTGTGTGATTGGTAATGTGAGGCTCATATAGGGTTTAGCCTGTGTGATTGGTAATGTGAGGCTCATAGGGTTTAGCCTGTGTGATTGGTTATGTGAGGCTCATATAGGGTTTAGCCTGTGTGATTGGTAATGTGAGGCTCATAGGGTTTAGCCTGTGTGATTGGTTATGTGAGGCTCATAGGGTTTATGTGGGTTTAGCCTGTGTGATTGGTAATGTGAGGCTCATAGGGTTTAGCCTGTGTGATTGGTAATGTGAGGCTCATAGGTTTTTAGCCTGTGTGATTGGTTATGTGAGGCTCAGGCTATAGGGTTTAGCCTGTGTGATTGGTAATGTGAGGCTCATAGGGTTTAGCCTGTGTGATTGGTAATGTGAGGCTCATAGGGTTTAGCCTGTGTGATTGGTTATGTGAGGTGAGGCTCATATAGGGTTTAGCCTGTGTGATTGGTTATGTGAGGCTCATATAGGGTTTAGCCTGTGTGATTGGTTATGTGAGGCTCATATAGGGTTTAGCCTGTGTGATTGGTAATGTGAGGCTCATAGGGTTTAGCCTGTGTGATTGGTAATGTGAGGCTCATAGGGTTTAGCCTGTGTGATTGGTTATGTGAGGCTCATAGGGTTTAGCCTGTGTGATTGGTAATGTGAGGCTCATAGGGTTTAGCCTGTGTGATTGGTTATGTGAGGCTCATATAGGGTTTAGCCTGTGTGATTGGTTATGTGAGGCTCATAGGGTTTAGCCTGTGTGATTGGTAATGTGAGGCTCATATAGGGTTTAGCCTGTGTGATTGGTAATGTGAGGCTCATAGGGTTTAGCCTGTGTGATTGGTTATGTGAGGCTCATAGGGTTTAGCCTGTGTGATTGGTAATGTGAGGCTCATAGGGTTTAGCCTGTGTGATTGGTTATGTGAGGCTCATAGGGCTCATATAGGGTTTAGCCTGTGTGATTGGTTATGTGAGGCTCATATAGGGTTTAGCCTGTGTGATTGGTTATGTGAGGCTCATAGGGTTTAGCCTGTGTGATTGGTAATGTGAGGCTCATAGGGTTTAGCCTGTGTGATTGGTTATGTGAGGCTCATAGGGTTTAGCCTGTGTGATTGGTAATGTGAGGCTCATATAGGGTTTAGCCTGTGTGATTGGTAATGTGAGGCTCATAGGGTTTAGCCTGTGTGATTGGTTATGTGAGGCTCATAGGGTTTAGCCCTGTGTGATTTGGCCTGTGTGATTGGTTATGAGGCTCATAGGGTTTAGCCTGTGTGATTGGTTATGTGAGGCTCATAGGGTTTAGGGTTTAGCCTGTGTGATTGGTTATGTATGAGGCTCATATAGGGTTTAGCCTGTGTGATTGGTTATGTGAGGCTCATATAGGGGTTAGCCTGTGTGATCGGTAATGTGAGGCTCATAGGGTTTAGCCTGTGTGATTGGTTATGTGAGGCTCATAGGGTTTAGCCTGTGTGATTGGTTATGTGAGGCTCATATAGGGTTTAGCCTGTGTGATTGGTTATGTGAGGCTCATATAGGGTTTAGCCTGTGTGATTGGTAATGTGAGGCTCATAGGGTTTAGCCTGTGTGATTGGTTATGTGAGGCTCATAGGGTTTAGCCTGTGTGATTGGTTATGTGAGGCTCATATAGGGTTTAGCCTGTGTGATTGGTTATGTGAGGCTCATATAGGGTTTAGCCTGTGTGATTGGTAATGTGAGGCTCATAGGGTTTAGCCTGTGTGATTGGTAATGTGAGGCTCATATAGGGTTTAGCCTGTGTGATTGGTAATGTGAGGCTCATAGGGTTTAGCCTGTGTGATTGGTAATGTGAGGCTCATATAGGGGTTAGCCTGTGTGATTGGTAATGTGAGGCTCATAGGGTTTAGCCTGTGTGATTGGTTATGTGAGGCTCATATAGGGTTTAGCCTGTGTGATTGGTAATGTGAGGCTCATATAGGGTTTAGCCTGTGTGATTGGTAATGTGAGGCTCATATAGGGTTTAGCCTGTGTGATTGGTAATGTGAGGCTCATAGGGTTTAGCCTGTGTGATTGGTTATGTGAGGCTCATATAGGGCCTGTGATTGGATTGAGGCTCATAGGGGTTAGCCTGTGTGATTGGTTAGAGGGGCTCATATAGGGTTTAGCCTGTGTGATTGGTAATGTGAGGCTCATATAGGGTTTAGCCTGTGTGATTGGTAATGTGAGGCTCATATAGGGTTTAGCCTGTGTGATTGGTAATGTGAGGCTCATATAGGGTTTAGCCTGTGTGATTGGTAATGTGAGGCTCATATAGGGTTTAGCCTGTGTGATTGGTAATGTGAGGCTCATAGGGTTTAGGTTTAGCCTGTGTGATTGGTTATGTGAGGCTCATATAGGGTTTAGCCTGTGTGATTGGTAATGTGAGGCTCATAGGGTTTAGCCTGTGTGATTGGTAATGTGAGGCTCATAGGGTTTAGCCTGTGTGATGGGTAATGTGAGGCTCATAGGGTTTAGCCTGTGTGATTGGTTATGTGAGGCTCATATAGGGTTTAGCCTGTGTGATCGGTAATGTGAGGCTCATAGGGTTTAGCCTGTGTGATTGGTAATGTGAGGCTCATAGGGATTTTAGCCTGTGTGATTGGTAATGTGAGGCTCATAGGGTTTAGCCTGTGTGATTGGTAATGTGAGGCTCAGGGTTTAGCCTGTGTGGGTTTAGCCTAGGGTTTGTGATTGGTTATGTGAGGCTCAGAGGGTTTAGCCTGTGTGATTGGTAATGTGAGGCTCATATAGGGTTTAGCCTGTGTGATTGGTAATGTGAGGCTCATATAGGGTTTAGCCTGTGTGATTGGTAATGTGAGGCTCATAGGGTTTAGCCTGTGTGATTGGTAATGTGAGGCTCATATAGGGTTTAGCCTGTGTGATTGGTTATGTGAGGCTCATATAGGGTTTAGCCTGTGTGATTGGTAATGTGAGGCTCATATAGGGTTTAGCCTGTGTGATTGGTAATGTGAGGCTCAGACCCACTGAGCACTGAGAGTTTGTTGATTCTGTGGAAAGTAGTTTTTGATGAAGTGGTCTGAGGGTCAGTGTGGGACTTTAAGGGCTCCAGTGATTTAGAGACGTGTAGGTGAGTCAGTCTCCTCAGGAACTGTCCAACACTCCCCTTGACTCCTGTCCTGCTAATGTCATGTGTGGGTGAGTGTGTGCGTGTGTGTATGTGAGTGCATGCGCAAGTGTGTGTGCGTGATTATGTGCATGTTTGTGTGTGTGCGTGTGTGTGTGTGAGTGTGTGTGCTTGTGAGTTTGTGTGTATGAGCAAGTGCAGACACACACACCACTTGGTCCTTAGATTTACTGACCTTCATATTCTCTGGATGCCAACTTTCCTCTCCAGCTTTACTGAAACCGTGAATGAAAACCTTCCAGGGAGACGGAGTTCAGTGGTGTCATAAACTTACTACAGTGATGTTGCTATGAGGATTCAGACATCCGTCCGGCTCCCGGAGACTCTCAGTTTCCTCCAAAATGTTGCCATGATGGTGAAACTGAGGAAGTAATTGTCTTTATAATGTGTCTTTTCTCTGTAGGTTATGGGACAGTAGGTCTGGACGGGGCTCCCAGCTATGGTCACACTCCGTCTCACCACTCCCCTCAGTTCTCCTGTCATTCCTTCAAACACGAGGACATCCTGTCCCCTCCAACTACCATGGGTAACATTCACTGTCCTTAACACTTCCTGTCCACCTGTGTGTATGATAGTGTGTGTGTGTTTTAGTGTTTGTGTGTGTGTGTGTGTGCAGCATGTGAAAGTTAACCTCACAAACAATGAAGACTCTGAGGTCTCAGCAAGGTTAGTAAGGAAGTCACCCAGAGGTTACAGGGCTATAAATGACTATCATCCATTCTCTCTCCCTGTCTCCCCTCAACCTCTCTGTTTTTAACACCACCTCTCACTATGCTCTTATTCAAAGCTGTGTATGTTTTCTTTTCATTTTGGTCAAATGAATATACTGGCTCTGGAGATGATAAGGAAACAGCTTTATGAGAGACTTGGTGGAATGTTGACCGCCACCAGGGGACCAATCCACAACTGAGCCAGAGAAGAGCTATGCAGGTCCTTTAAAAGGAGATGGATTGGTTTACCACCTCTGGGAGGACTGCTGTTTTGATCATTGTTTAGAGGAAACGTCTTGTTATTGGTGTTTGTGTGGGAGTGCGTCCGTCCGTCCGTCTGTGTGTGTGTCTGTGTTTGGGGATGACAGATCTTTTCTCTGTGACTCCTGGGGATATAGCAGCAGAGATAGTCAGCTGGTAAACAGACCAATCTGGTGTTATATTGAGCATGTGGTTTCAACGTGCTGTAACTACTGTCCAACAGGTCTTTATGCTAATTCATTGGTTTGTTTGTCTGGTTCATTTACTGTATGCTATGCAGGTGACCAGCAGTACCCTGCCCCTCCCCCCATGTTTGGTTGCCACCCCCCCTCAGAGAACTGTCCAACCAGCCAGGCTCTACTGCTGAGGAACTATAACAGGTACCTTTCTGTTGACAAACCTCCTCATCACCTTGGATCCCCTTAGCTTCAGATCCATACGCCTGACTCTCATACCATTACACTGTACATGTTTGTGCTACCGTTGCTAGGATACCAGGGTTCATTTTGACTACGTAGTTATTTAGGATCTGACTCTAGTGATGATCACAGATAGATACTCATTGTACTGTATTTATATTTCAACCAGGAAGTCCTATAGAGATAATAATATATATATATATTTTCAATGGCCTTTGATGAGCTCATCAAATGTCAGTCTGTCTTTGAGAGGGAGGAGGACCTTATGACCAATGGAAGGAAGTGAGATCACCAGGGTAGGAAGGAAGTGAGATCACCAGGGTATGAAGGAGGTGTACGTCTGAGACTGTACACAGAGCTAAATCAAATCAAATCAAATGTTATTTGTCACATGCGCCGAATACAACAGGTGTAGTAGACCTTACAGTGAAATGCTGCCTAAGAAGCCCTTAACCAACAATGCAGTTTTAAGAAAGTACCTAAAAAAATAGATAAGAATAACAAATGATTAAAGAGCAGCAGTAAGTAACAATAGCGGGGCCTTATACAGGGGGTACCGGTACAGAGTCAATGTGGAGGTTATATACAGGGGGTACCGGTACAGAGTCAATGTGGAGGTTATATACAGGGGGTACCGGTACAGAGTCAATGTGGAGGCTATATACAGGGGGTACCGGTACAGAGTCAATGTGGAGGCTATATACAGGGGGTACCGGTACAGAGTCAATGTGGAGGTTATATACAGGGGTACCGGTACAGAGTCAATGTGGAGGTTATATACAGGGGTACCGGTACAGAGTCAATGTGGAGGTTATATACAGGGGTACCGGTACAGAGTCAATGTGGAGGCTATATACAGGGGGTACCGGTACAGAGTCAATGTGGAGGCTATATACAGGGGGTACCGGTACAGAGTCAATGTGGAGGCTATATACAGGGGTACCGGTACAGAGTCAATGTGGAGGCTATATACAGGGGGTACCGGTACAGAGTCAATGTGGAGGCTATATACAGGGGTACCGGTACAGAGTCAATGTGGAGGCTATATACAGGGGGTACCGGTACAGAGTCAATGTGGAGGTTATATACAGGGATACCGGTACAGAGTCAATGTGGAGGATATATACAGGGGGTTCCGGTACAGAGTCAATGTGGAGGTTATATACAGGGATACCGGTACAGAGTCAATGTGGAGGGTATATACAGGGGGTACCGGTACAGAGTCAATGTCGAGGCTATATACAGGGGGTACCGGTACAGAGTCAATGTGGAGGCTATATACAGGGGGTTCCGGTACATAGTCAATGTGGAGGTTATATACAGGGGGTACCGGTACAGAGTCAATGTGGTGGTTATATACAGGGGGTGCCGGTACAGAGTCAATGTGGAGGTTATATACAGGGCGTACCGGTACAGAGTCAATGTGGAGGTTATATACAGGGGGTACCGGTACAGAGTCAATGTGGAGGTTATATACAGGGGTACCGGTACAGAGTCAATGTGGAGGTTATATACAGGGGTACCGGTACAGAGTCAATGTGGAGGTTATATACAGGGGTACCGGTACAGAGTCAATGTGGAGGTTATATACAGGAGGTACCGGTACAGAGTCAATGTAGAGGTTATATACAGGGGTACCGGTACAGAGTCAATGTGGAGGTTATATACAGGGGTACCGGTACAGAGTCAATGTGGAGGTTATATACAGGGGGTACCGGTACAGAGTCAATGTGGAGGCTATATACAGGGGGTACCGGTACAGAGTCAATGTGGAGGCTATATACAGGGGTACCAGTACAGAGTCAATGTGGAGGCTATATACAGGGGTACCAGTACAGAGTCAATGTGGAGGCTATATACAGGGGGTACCGGTACAGAGTCAATGTGGAGGTTATATACAGGGGTACCGGTACAGAGTCAATGTGGAGGTTATATACAGGGGTACCGGTACAGAGTCAATGTGGAGGCTATATACAGGGGTACCGGTACAGAGTCAATGTGGAGGCTATATACAGGGGTACCGGTACAGAGTCAATGTGGAGGTTATATACAGGGGGTACCGGTACAGAGTCAATGTGGAGGTTATATACAGGGGTACCGGTACAGAGTCAATGTGGAGGCTATATACAGGGGTACCGGTACAGAGTCAATGTGGAGGCTATATACAGGGGGTACCGGTACAGAGTCAATGTGGAGGTTATATACAGGGGGTACCGGTACAGAGTCAATGTGGAGGTTATATACAGGGGTACCGGTACAGAGTCAATGTGGAGGTTATATACAGGGGTACCGGTACAGAGTCAATGTGGAGGCTATATACAGGGGTACCGGTACAGAGTCAATGTGGAGGCTATATACAGGGGGTACCGGTACAGAGTCAATGTGGAGGTTATATACAGGGGTACCGGTACAGAGTCAATGTGGAGGCTATATACAGGGGGTACCGGTACAGAGTCAATGTGGAGGCTATATACAGGGGTACCGGTACAGAGTCAATGTGGAGGTTATATACAGGGTACCGGTACAGAGTCAATGTGGAGGTTATATACAGGGGTACCGGTACAGAGTCAATGTGGAGGCTATATACAGGGGGTACCGGTACAGAGTCAATGTGGAGGCTATATACAGGGGTACCGGTACAGAGTCAATGTGGAGGTTATATACAGGGGTACCGGTACAGAGTCAATGTGGAGGTTATATACAGGGGGTACCGGTACAGAGTCAATGTGGAGGCTATATACAGGGGGTACCGGTACAGAGTCAATGTGGAGGCTATATACAGGGGGTACCGGTACAGAGTCAATGTGGAGGTTATATACAGGGGTACCGGTACAGAGTCAATGTGGAGGTTATATACAGGGGTACCGGTACAGAGTCAATGTGGAGGTTATATACAGGGGGTACCGGTACAGAGTCAATGTGGAGGCTATATACAGGGGTACCGGTACAGAGTCAATGTGGAGGCTATATACAGGGGTACCGGTACAGAGTCAATGTGGAGGCTATATACAGGGGTACCGGTACAGAGTCAATGTGGAGGTTATATACAGGGGTACCGGTACAGAGTCAATGTGGAGGCTATATACAGGGGTACCGGTACAGAGTCAATGTGGAGGCTATATACAGGGGGTACCGGTACAGAGTCAATGTGGAGGCTATATACAGGGGTACCGGTACAGAGTCAATGTGGAGGTTATATACAGGGGTACCGGTACAGAGTCAATGTGGAGGCTATATACAGGGGTACCGGTACAGAGTCAATGTGGAGGTTATATACAGGGGTACCGGTACAGAGTCAATGTGGAGGCTATATACAGGGGTACCGGTACAGAGTCAATGTGGAGGCTATATACAGGGGGTACCGGTACAGAGTCAATGTGGAGGCTATATACAGGGGTACCGGTACAGAGTCAATGTGGAGGTTATATACAGGGGTACCGGTACAGAGTCAATGTGGAGGCTATATACAGGGGGTACCGGTACAGAGTCAATGTGGAGGCTATATACAGGGGTACCGGTACAGAGTCAATGTGGAGGTTATATACAGGGGTACCGGTACAGAGTCAATGTGGAGGCTATATACAGGGGTACCGGTACAGAGTCAATGTGGAGGCTATATACAGGGGTACCGGTACAGAGTCAATGTGGAGGCTATATACAGGGGGTACCGGTACAGAGTCAATGTGGAGGTTATATACAGGGTACCGGTACAGAGTCAATGTGGAGGCTATATACAGGGGTACCGGTACAGAGTCAATGTGGAGGTTATATACAGGGGTACCGGTACAGAGTCAATGTGGAGGCTATATACAGGGGTACCGGTACAGAGTCAATGTGGAGGTTATATACAGGGGGTACCGGTACAGAGTCAATGTGGAGGTTATATACAGGGGTACCGGTACAGAGTCAATGTGGAGGCTATATACAGGCGGTACCGGTACAGAGTCAATGTGGAGGCTATATACAGGGGTACCGGTACAGAGTCAATGTGGAGGCTATATACAGGGGGTACCGGTACAGAGTCAATGTGGAGGCTATATACAGGGGTACCGGTACAGAGTCAATGTGGAGGCTATATACAGGGGGTACCGGTACAGAGTCAATGTGGAGGCTATATACAGGGGTACCGGTACAGAGTCAATGTGGAGGTTATATACAGGGGTACCGGTACAGAGTCAATGTGGAGGCTATATACAGGAGGTACCGGTACAGAGTCAATGTGGAGGTTATATACAGGGGTACCGGTACAGAGTCAATGTGGAGGTTATATACAGGGGGTACCGGTACAGAGTCAATGTGGAGGTTATATACAGGGGTACCGGTACAGAGTCAATGTGGAGGCTATAGACAGGGGGTACCGGTACAGAGTCAATGTGGAGGCTATATACAGGGGGTACCGGTACAGAGTCAATGTGGAGGCTATAGACAGGGGTACCGGTACAGAGTCAATGTGGAGGTTATATACAGGGGTACCGGTACAGAGTCAATGTGGAGGCTATATACAGGGGTACCGGTACAGAGTCAATGTGGAGGTTATATACAGGGGTACCGGTACAGAGTCAATGTGGAGGCTATATACAGGGGTACCGGTACAGAGTCAATGTGGAGGCTATAAACAGGGGGTACCGGTACAGAGTCAATGCGGAGGCTATATACAGGGGGTACCGGTACAGAGTCAATGTGGAGGCTATATACAGGGGTACCGGTACAGAGTCAATGTGGAGGTTATATACAGGGGGTACCGGTACAGAGTCAATGTGGAGGCTATATACAGGGGTACCGGTACAGAGTCAATGTGGAGGCTATAAACAGGGGGTACCGGTACAGAGTCAATGTGGAGGCTATATACAGGGGTACCGGTACAGAGTCAATGTGGAGGCTATATACAGGGGTACCGGTACAGAGTCAATGTGGAGGTTATATACAGGGGTACCGGTACAGAGTCAATGTGGAGGCTATATACAGGGGGTACTGGTACAGAGTCAATGTGGAGGCTATAAACAGGGGTACCGGTACAGAGTCAATGTGGAGGCTATATACAGGGGGTACCGGTACAGAGTCAATGTGGAGGCTATATACAGGGGTACTCGTACAGAGTCAATGTGGAGGCTATAAATAGGGGTACCGGTACAGAGTCAATGTGGAGGCTATATACAGGGGGTACCGGTACAGAGTCAATGTGGAGGCTATATACAGGGGGTACCGGTACAGAGTCAATGTGGAGGCTATATACAGGGGTACCGGTACAGAGTCAATGTGGAGGCTATATACAGGGGGTACCGGTACAGAGTCAATGTGGAGGCTATATACAGGGGTACCGGTACAGAGTCAATGTGGAGGCTATAGACAGGGGGTACCGGTACATAGTCAATGTGGAGGCTATATACAGGGGGTACCGGTACAGAGTCAATGTGGAGGCTATATACAGGGGTACCGGTACAGAGTCAATGTGGAGGCTATATACAGGGGGTACCGGTACAGAGTCAATGTGGAGGCTATATACAGGGGGTACCGGTACAGAGTCAATGTGGAGGGTATATACAGGGGTTACCAGTACAGAGTCAATGTGGAGGCTATATACAGGGGGTACCGGTACAGAGTCAATGTGGAGGCTATATACAGGGGGTACCGGTACAGAGTCAATGTGGAGGCTATATACAGGGGTACCGGTACAGAGTCAATGTGGAGGCTATATACAGGGGTACCGGTACAGAGTCAATGTGGAGGCTATATACAGGGGTACTGGTACAGAGTCAATGTGGAGGCTATATACAGGGGTACCGGTACAGAGTCAATGTGGAGGCTATATACAGGGGTACCGGTACAGAGTCAATGTGGAGGCTATATACAGGGGTACCGGTACAGAGTCAATGTGGAGGCTATATACAGGGGTACCGGTACAGAGTCAATGTGGAGGCTATATACAGGGGTACCAGTACAGAGTCAATGTGGAGGCTATATACAGGGGTACCGGTACAGAGTCAATGTGGAGGCTATATACAGGGGTACCGGTACAGAGTCAATGTGGAGGCTATATACAGGGGTACCGGTACAGAGTCAATGTGGAGGCTATATACAGGGGTACCGGTACAGAGTCAATGTGGAGGCTATATACAGGGGTACCGGTACAGAGTCAATGTGGAGGCTATATACAGGGGTACCAGTACAGAGTCAATGTGGAGGCTATATACAGGGTACCGGTACAGAGTCAATGTGGAGGCTATATACAGGGGGTACCGGTACAGAGTCAATGTGGAGACTATATACAGGGGGTACCGGTACAGAGTCAATGTGGAGGCTATATACAGGGGTTACCGGTAAAGAGTCAATTTGGAGACTATATACAGGGGTACCAGTACAGAGTCAATGTGGAGGCTATATACAGGGGGTACCGGTACAGAGTCAATGTGGAGACTATATACAGGGGGTACCGGTACAGAGTCAATGTGGAGGCTATATACAGGGGTTACCGGTACAGAGTCAATGTGGAGACTATATACAGGGGGTACCGGTACAGAGTCATAGAAGGAATGTGAGAAGAAGGAAAAACAACAGGTAAAATGTGGGAGTGGAGGAGAGGAGAGGAGAGGAGAGGAAAGGAGAGGAGAGAGAGAGGAGGAGAGAGGTGAAGTGGTGGGTGGAAGGGGAGGAGGGAGAGGAGAGGAAGAGGAGAGGGAGAGGAGGAGAGGGAGAGGAGGGGAGAGGTGAAGTGGTGGGTGGATGGGGTGGAGAGAGAGAGGAGAGGGAGACGAGAGGAAGAGGAGAGGGAGGAGAGTGAGAGGAGAGGGAGAGGGAGAGGTAAAGTGGTGGGTGAAAGGGGAGGATTTCTGTTTTTCTGTAACATGGGGGGATTTCTTTAACCCAAAACAGCTCAGCAGGCAAACTGAGCCAGGATTCTTCAAATGCTGACCTCAGTTTGTTTTTGGAGAGGGGGAACAGAAGGAACTCAAACTACAGGAACAAGTTCTGATAAGAGAGGAAGAGAAGAGTCCCTTCTCCCTTTATAGCCAGGACTAGTCTCCTATCCCAGAGCTAGGAACCATCAGATCAACCCTCCCACACTAACACACCCACACACTTATCATCAGCCTGCTTCCCAACAGTGCTGCCTCATACAGTACAACTGACCCTGGTATGTCACACAGGTCATTTATGTTTTCTGTACACCAGTGGAGGCTGGTGAGGGGAGGACGACTCATAGCAATGGCTGGAATGGAATGAAACACATGGAAACATTCATTCCATTCCATCCACTCCATTATGTCCATTCCTATCAGCCTTCCTCCCCTCACTAGCCTCCACTGATGTACAGGATATTGTACACTGTCCTCCACCTCCACCTCCTACACCTCTTCCACCTCCAACTCCACCTCTTCTTCCACCTCCTCCACCTCCTCCGCCGTCTCCTCCTCCTCCTCCTCCTCCTCCTCCTCCACCTCCTCCCACCTCCTCCTCCTCCACCTCCTCCTCCTCCGCCGTCTCTTCCTCCTCCCTCACCTCTACCTCCACCTCTTCCTCCACCTCCACCTCCTCCTCTTCCTCCACCTCCTCCTCCTCCTCCGCTGTCTCTTCCTCCTCCCTCACCTCCACCTCCACCTCTTCCTCCACCTCCACCTCCTCCTCCTCCTCCACCTCCTCCTCCTCCTCCTCCTCCTCCTCCTCCTCCACCTCCACCTCCTCCTCCTCCTCCACCTCCTCCTCCACCTCCTCCTCCTCCCCCTCCTCCACCTCCACCTCCTCCTCCACCTCCACCTCCTCCCTCCCCTCCTCCTCCTCCACCTCCTCCTCCTCCTCCTCCTCCTCCTCCTCCTCCTCCTCCCTCCTCCTCCTCCAGTAATGATACTGTGAGGACAAAGTGATGTCATGCACTGGTTCACCATGTACTAGGCACGGTCACACTCACCCTCAATGCCTGTGGGTGTGTATCACGTCTCTCTCTCTCTCTGTGTGTGTGTGTGTGTGTGTGTTGTAGCCAGTGTAATCATCTGCCAATGTGACTAATGGCTTCACAGCCCAGCGTTTCTAATGAGCTCTTTGAGGACTGGATGTGTTCATGAAGGAAGTATGTGGGGTTTCCCATACTGTCATGTCTTCATTATCCAGAAACAAGGGAGGGAGGGAGGGGGAGGGAGGGAGGGGGGAGGGAGGGGGGGGGGGAGGGAGGGGGAGAGCAAATTGTCCAGGGGGAGGAGGGAGGGAGGGAGGGAGGGACAGAGGGAGTAAAGGGATGGGAGGGGGAGGGGTTTTCTGACCGTAAAAGCAAATTGTCCAGCCATTACGCACCCCCTCCCTCTCTTCTCTGTTCAACTGATTTCAGTCAGTCAAATCATATCAGTATAGCTTGTGTTGATGTCTCGTGGACAGACTAAGTAAACCACATTATGCAAGATTTTAGTTCTGCGTTAACCGAGATCAAGCTTTTGTTAGCTTCAATGGTGTATACAGTAAATAATGTGGAGCTGTAATCTTTCTGTCTGTGTGTGTTTTCCTCAGTGATAACCTGCAATCTTTCTGTCTGTGTGTGTTTTCCTCAGTGATAACCTGTGATCTTTCGGTCTGTGTGTGTTTTCCTCAGTGATAACCTGTGATCTTTCGGTCTGTGTGTGTTTTCCTCAGTGATAACCTGTGATCTTTCGGTCTGTGTGTGTTTTCCTCAGTGATAACCTGTGATCTTTCGGTCTGTGTGTGTTTTCCTCAGTGATAACCTGTGATCTTTCGGTCTGTGTGTGTTTTCCTCAGTGATAACCTGTGATCTTTCGGTCTGTGTGTGTTTTCCTCAGTGATAACCTGTGATCTTTCGGTCTGTGTGTGTTTTCCTCAGTGATAACCTGTGATCTTTCGGTCTGTGTGTGTTTTCCTCAGTGATAACCTGTGATCTTTCGGTCTGTGTGTGTTTTCCTCAGTGATAACCTGTGATCTTTCGGTCTGTGTGTGTTTTCCTCAGTGATAACCTGTGATCTTTCGGTCTGTGTGTGTTTTCCTCAGTGATAACCTGTGATCTTTCGGTCTGTGTGTGTTTTCCTCAGTGATAACCTGTGATCTTTCGGTCTGTGTGTGTTTCCTCAGTGATAACCTGTGATCTTTCGGTCTGTGTGTGTTTTCCTCAGTGATAACCTGTGATCTTTCGGTCTGTGTGTGTTTTCCTCAGTGATAACCTGTGATCTTTCGGTCTGTGTGTGTTTTCCTCAGTGATAACCTGTGATCTTTCGGTCTGTGTGTGTTTTCCTCAGTGATAACCTGTGATCTTTCGGTCTGTGTGTGTTTTCCTCTGTGATAACCTGTGATCTTTCGGTCTGTGTGTTTTCCTCAGTGATAACCTGTGATCTTTCTGTCTGTGTGTGTTTTCCCCAGTGATAACTTGTACCAGATGGCCTCTCAGCTGGAGTGTGTAGCGTGGAACCCTGCTAACACACTGTCCACCATCAAAAGGTACCAAGCTGGGTTGACTGTGGAGTTCTATCTGTATGGTCCATCAATGTGTGTTGTATGTGTTGTGTGTGTTGTGTGTATATGTGTGTGTTGTGTGTGTTGTGTGTATATGTGTGTATGTGTGTATGTGTGTGTTTAGCTTCTTGTAGTATATTTATTTAGTGGAGCCTTGACCATAGTCAGGGAGGTAATGGAGGAGGAGGAAGAGAAGGATGGGAGGAGGGAGGTAAGATTTGGTCTGCTGCCCAGGGGGATAGAAAGACGGGGATGAGAGTACAATGAAATGAATACACAGCTGCTGCCTCTGTCCCTCTCTTTCTCCCTCTCCCTGTTTCCCTCTCTTTCTCTCTCTCCCCTGTCTCTCCCTCTCTTCTCTCTCTCTCTCTCCCTGTCTCTCCCTTTCTTTCTCTCTCTCTCCCTGTCTCTCCCTCTTTCTCTCTCTCTCCCTGTCTCTCCCTCTCTTTCTCTCTCTCCCCCTGTCTCTCCCTCTCTTTCTCTCTCTCTCTCCCTGTCTCTCCCTTTCTTTCTCTCTCCCTGTCTCTCCCTCTTTCTCTCTCTCTCCCTGTCTCTCCCTCTCTTTCTCTCTCTCCCTGTCTCCCTCTCTTTCTCTCTCTCCCTGTCTCTCCCTCTCTTTCTCTCTCTCTCTCCCTGTCTCTCCCTTTCTTTCTCTCTCTCTCCCTGTCTCTCCCTCTTTCTCTCTCTCTCCCTGTCTCTCCCTCTCTTTCTCTCTCTCTCCCTGTCTCTCCCTCTTTCTCTCCCTCTCTTTCTCTCACTGTCTCTCCCTCTTTCGCTCCCTCTTTCTCTCTCTCTCTCCCTGTCTCTCCCTCTTTCTCAATCTCTTCTCTCTCACTTCTCTCTTTTCCCCATTTTTACACCCCCTCACCAAGACCAACACAGGAGTAGGAACTGATATGTCCCTGAACAGAGGACAGGCTGAAGGTGTGAGGATAGCAGATAGAAGCATCCCCCTCTGACCCTTGTCCACCACCCTCCCTCTCACTCCAACAGGATTAACTGGAAGAAGTGTGACATCACTGACTGTTAGAGTAGCATGTTGTTAGATGTTCAGTCTTGTTGTCATGGTACTGCACTGTGCTCACCCCAGCCTCACCTCTGCTGCCCTTACAGTCATGGGACAGGATATGAGAGTGACCCCACACCCCCCCCTCCTCCGGTGGTCCTCAGCTGTAGTGCCCAGTACCACATCCACACACACGGCCTCTACAGAGGACTACAGGTCAGGGTCCGACACGCATAAACACTCATAAACGCACACTCATAAACGCGCACACACACACTCACCTACTCTCTCTCTCTTCCTCCCTCTCTCTCTCTCTTTCTCTCCCTCCATCTCTCTCTCTCTACCCCCTCTCTCCCTCCCTATCTCTCTCCCTCCCTCTACATCTCTCTCTCTCTCTCTCTCTCTCTCCTATCTCTCTCTCTCTCTCTCTCTCTCTCTCTCTCTATCTCTCGCTCTCTCTTTCTCTACCAATCTCTCTCTCTCTTTACCTCTCTCTCTCTCTCTCTCTCTCTCTTTCTCTCTCTCTCTCTTTACTTCTCTCTCTCTCTTTACTTCTCTCTCTCTCTTTCTCTCTCTCTCTTTCTCTCTCTCTCTCTCTCTCTCTCTCTCTCTCTCTCTCTCTCTCTCTCTCTCTCTCTCTCTCTCTCTCTCTCTCTCTCTCTCTCTCCCTCTCTCTCTCTCTCTCTCTCTCTCTCTCTCTCTCTCTCTCTCTCTCTCTCTCTCTCTCTCTCTCTCTCAGGATGTGCGGAGGGTGCCTGGTATCACGCCGTCTGTGGTGAGGTCTTCAGAGACCAATGAGAAGCGTCCGTTTTTGTGTGCCTACCCCGGCTGCAATAAGAGATACTTCAAACTTTCCCACCTGCAGATGCATGGCAGGAAACACACGGGTCAGTACACCCCATATAGACAACAGTCATTTGCTTTACAGTGGCATGGTGGTTGTGATAATGAGGATGATGATGGTGGTGATGATGATGATGATTATGGTTGCAGGAGAAAAGCCGTATCAGTGTGACTTCACAGACTGTGGACGGAGATTCTCCAGATCAGATCAACTGAAGAGACACCAACGCAGACACACAGGTCAGAACACTCTGTCTCTCAGCTTTACTCTCTCTATACCTCTCTCTATACCTCTCTCTCTCTCTCTCTCTCTCTCTCTCTCTCTCTCTCTCTCTCTCTCTCTCTCTCTCTCTCTCTCTCTCTCTCTCTCTCTCTCTCTCTCTCTCTCTCTCTCTCTCTCTCTCTCTCTCTCTCTCTCTCCCTCGCTCTCTCTCGCTCTCTCTCTCTCTCTCTCTCTCTTGCTCTCTCTCTCTTGCTCTCTCCAACTCTTCTCTCTTTACCTAGAGTTTTAAAATAATCTTTATAAACTCTTAACCCCACCTGTCTTCCCCTCTCCACCTCTCTCTGTGTAGGAGTGAAACCATTCCAGTGTGAGACGTGTCAGAGAAAGTTTTCACGGTCAGACCATCTTAAGACACACACTCGGACACATACAGGTAAAACAAGTGCGTATACCTTTATTTTCTACCTATTCCTCTGCTTTTCTACTGTGTTAATTATCCTGGTCACTACACTGCTTCTATGATGTGGACCCCAGGAAGAGTAGCTGCTGTGGTTGCTCCATCTAATGTGGATCCTAATTAAATACAACTAATTAAATAGCCAGTAGGCCTAATGATTACCTTAGTAACCATGCTAATGAGTGTATACAATTATGAAGCTTTTATTAATTGTAGATTTAAATAACAGATTTGATTTTTTTGTTATGGCTCAGCTCACCACTGACAATCCTCTCTTCTCCTCCTCTCTTCCTCCTCTCCTCTCCTTCTCTCCTTCTGTTTCCCCCCTCTCTTCTCCTCTCTCTCCTTAATTTCCTCCTCTCTTCTCCTCTCCTCTCCTCTCTTCTCCTCCCTTCTCCTCTCTTCTTCTCCTCCTCTCTTCTTCTCCTCCTCTCTTCTTCTCCTTCTTCTTTCCCCCTCTCTTCTTCTCCTCTCCTCTGATTCTTCTCCTCTCCTCTCTTCTCCCTTCTTGTTTCCCCTCTCTTCTTCTCCTCTCCTCTCTTCTCCTCTCCTCTTTCCTCCTCTTCTCTTCCTCCTCTCCTCCCTCAGCTCTTCTCTTCTCTCTCTCTCTTCTCCTTCTTGTTTCCCCCTCTCTTCTTCTCCTCTCTCTCTTCTTTTTCTCCCATGTTCTCCTCCTCTCTTCCTCCTCTCTTCCTCCTCTCTCTCTTCTCCTCTCCTCTCTTCTCCTCTCTTCTTTCCCCTCTCTTCTCTCCTCTCCTCTCTTCTCCATTCTTGTTTCCCCCTCTCTTCCCTCTCCTCTCTTCTTCTCATTTTCTCCTCTATTCTCCTCTCTTCTTCTCCTCCTTCTTCCCCTCTCTTCCTCCTCTCCTCTCTTTCTCCTCTCCTTCTCCATTCTTGTTTCCCCTCTCTTCTTCTCCTCTCCTCTCTTCTCATTTTCTCCCATCTCTCTCTCTCTTCTTCTCCTCCTCTCTTCTTCTCCTCCTCTCTTCCTCCTCTCCTCTCTTCCTCCTCTCCTCTCCTCTCCTCTCCTCTCTTCTCCATTCTTGTTTCCCCCTCTCTTCTTCTCCTCTCCTCTCTTCTCATTTTCTCCCATATTCTCCTCCTCTCTTCTTCTCCTCCTCTCTTCCTCCTCTCTCTCTTCCTCCTCTCCTCTCTTCTCCTCTCCTCTCTTCCTCTCCTCTCCTCTCTTCTCCCTCCTTGTTTCCCCCTCTCTTCTTCTCCTCTCCTCTCTTCTCGTTTTCTTCCATATTCTCCTCCTCTCTTCCTCCTCTCCTCTCTTCTCCTCTCCTCTCGTCTCGTTTTCTCCCATATTCTCCTCCTCTCCTCTCCTCTCCTCTCCTCTCCTCTCCTCTCCTCTCCTCTCGTTTTCTTCCATATTCTCCTCCTCTCCTCTCCTCTCTCTCCTCTCCTCTCTTCTCCTCTCCTCTCGTCTCGTTTTCTCCCATATTCTCCTCCTCTCTTCCTCCTCTCCTCTCTTCTTCTCCTCTCTCTTCTCCTCCTCTCTTCATCCTCTCCTCTCTTCTCTTCTCTTCCCCTCTCTTTTCCTCTCCCCTATTCTACTCCTCTCTCCATCCTCTCCTCTTCTCCGCTCTTCTCCCCCTCTCTTCTCCTCCTTTCTTCTCCTTCACCCCTCTCTTCTCTCCTCTCCTCTGTTCTCCTTCTCTCCTCTCCTCTCTTATCCTCCTCCTCCTCTCCTCTCTTATCCTCTCCTCTCTTCTCCTCCTCTCAGGTGAGAAGCCCTTTACATGCCGCTGGTCCAGCTGTCAGAAGAAGTTTGCCAGGTCTGATGAGTTAGTTCGCCACCACAGCATGCACCAGAGGAACCTGATCAAATTACAGTCTGCCATCTGACCAGTACTAAACCCGGTTTGGACCGGACAGGACTGGATTGGACCGTACCAAACGCATAGCCATCTGAGCAACAATGATGACTGGACCTAAGCCCACCGAGTGCCATAAGTGGAAAGTACAACTCAAATATGGCCTCTATTTCTCCAACTAAAGAACATAGTTTCACCATGCACCCCTTTGAATGGAAGACAGACAGATTAACACCACCTCAGATTTATGTCACATCAGCCAATGAATATCAACGGTTACTGTAGCTTCAACCCCATATAGCCCAGCACTACGATTCCCTGGTTTTATTGTTATAAATCAAATAGTTGATATTTTTCTTATGTACACAACCAGCTTCATCCTGAGTCATGATTAAGAATCTGCTGTCTGGGTGAGAAGAACATCAATTGTTATTATTTTGTTGTTGTATTATAATTGCACTGGCTTTATGTTCATTTTTCTGCCATAAAAGTTTTACTACAGATGTAGGATCTTAATTTGAGACGGTTTGCTACAGCAAGAAAATAATACCGCAGCAACAGGAAATGGGAATTATTATGTTGATTATAATTAATAGACATTTAAGTTGGGGTTGATATATTTTTTGTAAGGGAAAATCAAGTCTGAAATTTCAAATTGGAAATTATAAACTTCAGAAGCCTTTTAAAACCTCAAACAAGTTTGACATTTCCTGCATATCAAATTAAGATCCTAGACCTGTATGTACTGGAGATGGACCATGTAAACTGGAGTTAGGAAACAGACAATGTCACTCTATGTCCAACGAGACAACGAGTAAAACAGAAAATTATACTGTGATTGCTGGAGGAAATGTGTAGATGTGTTTTACGTGCCTACAGTGTAAAATGCCACTTCCTTTGTGTATATATGACTCATTGCTATCCTTTTTAAACAGTTGTTTTGTATTTTTGTACTGTTCAAATGTACTAAATGTTGATCTTTTGGTCAGTGTTGTTGTGTCGTTTTTTGGTATGTGGTGTTGTCTCATATTTCATATCAAGACATCTTACCCTTAGGAGGAGCCAACGGGGTTCAGACTGAGATAACACAACCCCTCCGTGACCCGGACAAGGTGCAGGTCTCCCCCTCCTAAATCTCCCACACACATCTCCAAAACCAGGAACATATGGACCCCTATAAATTAGAAGAGACACATGCATTCCTCTGGATGTGCTTCAATATCGCCCTTGTTTCTAGAGAGACATCTACACCATTGGTGGGTCCCATCACCACATATAAACACCATTGGTTGGGTCCCATCACCACATATAAACACCATTGGTTGGGTCCCATCACCACATATAAACACCATTGGTTGGGTCCCATCACCACATATAAACACCATTGGTTGGGTCCCATCACCACATATAAACACCATTGGTTGGGTCCCATCACCACATATAAACACCATTGGTTGGGTCCCATCACCACATATAAACACCATTGGTTGGGTCCCATCACCACATATAAACACCATTGGTTGGGTCCCATCACCACATATAAACACCATTGGTTGGGTCCCATCACCACATATAAACACCATTGGTTGGGTCCCATCACCACATATAAACACCATTGGTTGGGTCCCATCACCACATATAAACACCATTGGTTGGGTCCCATCACCACATATAAACACCATTGGTTGGGTCCCATCACCACATATAAACACCATTGGTTGGGTCCCATCACCACATATAAACACCATTGGTTGGGTCCCATCACCACATATAAACACCATTGGTTGGGTCCCATCACCACATATAAACACCATTGGTTGGGTCCCATCACCACATATAAACACCATTGGTGGGTCCCATCACCACATATAAACACCATTGGTTGGGTCCCATCACCACATATAAACACCATTGGTTGGGTCCCATATAAACACCATTGGTTGGGTCCCATCACCACATATAAACACCATTGGTTGGGTCCCATCACCACATATAAACACCATTGGTTGGGTCCCATCACCACATATAAACACCACATCCCATCACCACATATAAACACCATTGGTTGGGTCCCATCACCACATATAAACACCATTGGTTGGGTCACATCACCACATATAAACACCATTGGTTGGGTCCATCACCACATATCCCATCACCACATATAAACACCATTGGGTCCCATCACCACATATAAACACCATTGGTTGGGTCCCATCATATAAACACCATTGGTTGGGTCCCATCACCACATATAAACACCATTGGTTGGGTCCCATCACCACATATAAACACCATTGGTTGGGTCCCATCACCACATATAAACACCATTTGGGTCCCATCACCACATATAAACACCATTGGGTGGGTCCCATCACCACATATAAACACCATTGGTTGGGTCCCATCACCACATATAAACACCATTGGTTGGGTCCCATCACCACATATAAACACCATTGGTTGGGTCCCATCACCACATATACCATTGGTGGGTCCCAACCACATATAAACACCATTGGTTGGGTCCCATCACCACATATAAACACCATTGGTTGGGTCCCATCACCACATATAAACACCATTGGTTGGGTCCCATCACCACATATAAACACCATTGGTTGGGTCCCATCACCACATATAAACACCATTGGTTGGGTCCCATCACCACATATAAACACCATTGGTTGGGTCCCATCACCACATATAAACACCATTGGTTGGGTCCCATCACCACATATAAACACCATTGGTTGGGTCCCATCACCACATATAAACACCATTGGTTGGGTCCCATCACCACATATAAACACCATTGGTTGGGTCCCATCACCACATATAAACACCATTGTTGGGTCCCATCACCACATATAAACACCATTGGTTGGGTCCCATCACCACATATAAACACCATTGGTTGGGTCCCATCACCACATATAAACACCATTGGTTGGGTCCCATCACCACATATAAACACCATTGGTTGGGTCCCATCACCACATATAAACACTATTGGTGGGTCCCATCACCACATATAAACACTTGGGTCCCATCCACATCCCATCACCACACCATTGGCTGGGTCCCATATATAAACACCATTGGTTGGGTCCCATCACCACATATAAACACCATTGGTTGGGTCCCATCACCACATATAAACACTATTGGCTGGGTCCCATCACCACATATAAACACCATTGGTTGGGTCCCATCACCACATATAAACACCATTGGTCCCATCACCACATATAAACACCATTGGTTGGGTCCCATCACCACCATTGTTTGGGTCCCATCACCACATATAAACACTATTGGTGGGTCCCATCACCACATATAAACACCATTGGTTGGATCACATCACCACATATAAACACTATTGGTTGGGTCCCATCACCACATATAAACACCATTGGTTGGGTCCCATCACCACATATAAACACCATTGGTTGGGTCCCATCACCACATATAAACACTATTGGTTGGGTCCCATCACCACATATAAACACCATTGGTTGGGTCCCATCACCACATCCCATAAATTGGTTGGGTCCCATCACCACATTGGTTGGGTCCCATCACCACATATAAACACCATTGGTTGGGTCCCATCACCACATATAAACACCATTGGTGGGTCCCATCACCACATATAAACACCATTGGTTGGGTCCCATCACCACATATAAACACCATTGGTGGGTCCCATCACCACATATAAACACCATTGGTGGGTCCCATCACCACATATAAACACTATTGGTGGGTCCCATCACCACATATAAACACTATTGGTGGGTCCCATCACCACATATAAACACTATTGGTGGGTCCCATCACCACATATAAACACCATTGGTTGGGTCCCATCACCACATATAAACACCATTGGTTGGGTCCCATCACCACATATAAACACCATTGGTTGGGTCCCATCACCACATATAAACACTATTGGTGGGTCCCATCACCACATATAAACACTATTGGTGGGTCCCATCACCACATATAAACACCATTGTCCCATCACCACATATAAACACCATTGGGTCCCATCACCACATATAAACACCATTTTGGGTCCCATCACCACATATACCAACACCACATATAAACACCATTGGTTGGGTCCCATCACCACATATCCATTGGTTGGGTCCCATCACCACATATAAACACCATTGGTTGGGTCCCATCACCACATATAAACACCATTGGTTGGTCCCATCACCACATATAAACACCATTGGGTCCCATCACCACATATAAACACCATTGGTTGGTCCCATCACCACATATAAACACCATTGGTTGGGTCCCATCACCACATATAAACACCATTGGTTGGGTCCCATCACCACATATAAACAATTGGTTGGGTCCCATCACCACCATTGGTTGGGTCCACATCACCACATATAAACACCATTGGTTGGGTCCCATCACCACATATAAACACCATTGGTTGGGTCCCATCACCACATATAAACACCATTGGTTGGGTCCCATCACCACATATAAACACCATTGGTTGGGTCCCATCACCACATATAAACACCATTGGTTGGGTCCCATCACCACATATAAACACCATTGGTTGGGTCCCATCACCACATGGGTCCCAAACATATAAACATTGGTTGGGTCCCATCACCACATATAAACACCATTGGTTGGGTCCCATCACCACATATAAACACCATTGGTGGGTCCCATCACCACATATAAACACCATTGGTTGGGTCCCATCACCACATATAAACACCATTGGTTGGGTCCCATCACCACATATAAACACCATTGGCTGGGTCCCATCACCACATATAAACACCATTGGTTGGGTCCCATCACCACATATATATTGGTTGGGTCCCATCACCACATATAAACACCATTGGTTGGGTCCCATCACCACATATAAACACCATTCTGGGTCCCATCACCACATATAAACACCATTGGTTGGTCCCATCACCACATATCCCATCCCATCACATATAAACACCATTGGTTGGGTCCCATCACCACATATAAACACCATTGTTTGGGTCCCATCACCACATATAAACACCATTGGTTGGGTCCCATCACCACATATAAACACCATTGGTTGGGTCCCATCACCACATATAAACACCATTGGTTGGGTCCCATCACCACATATAAACACCATTAAACACCATTTGGGTCCCATCACCACATATAAACACCATTGGTCCCATCACCACATATAAACACCATTGGGTCCCATCACCACATATAAACACCATTGGTTGGGTCCCATCACCACACCATCAAACACCATATAAACACCATTGGTTGGGTCCCATCACCACATATAAACACCATTGGTTGGGTCCCATCACCACATATAAACACCATTGGTTGGGTCACCACATATAAACCATTGGTGGGTCCCATCACCACATATAAACACCATTGGTTGGGTCCCATCACCACATATCCCATCACCACATATAAACACCAATCACACATATAAACACCATTGGTTGGGTCCCATCACCACATATAAACACCATTGGTCCCATCACCACATATAAACACCATTTGGGTCCCATCACCACATATAAACACCATTGGTTGGGTCCCATCACCACATATAAACACCATTGGTTGGGTCCCATCACCACATATAAACACCATTGGTTGGGTCCCATCACCACATATAAACACCATTGGTTGGGTCCCATCACCACATATAAACACCATTGGTTGGGTCCCATCACCACATATAAACACCATTGGTTGGGTCCATCACCACATATAAACACCATTGGTTGGGTCCCATCACCACATATAAACACCATTGGTTGGGTCCCATCACCACATATAAACACCATTGGTTGGGTCCCATCACCACATATAAACACCATTGGTTGGGTCCCATCACCACATATAAACACCATTGGTTGGGTCCCATCACCACATATAAACACCATTGGTTGGGTCCCATCACCACATATAAACACCATTGGTTGGGTCCCATCACCACATATAAACACCATTGGTGGGTCCCATCACCACATATAAACACCATTGGTTGGGTCCCATCACCACATATAAACACCATTGGTTGGGTCCCATCACCACATATAAACACCATTGGTTGGTCCCATCACCATTGGTTGGATCACATCACCACATATAAACACCATTGGTTGGGTCCCATCACCACATATAAACACCATTGGTTGGGTCCCATCACCACATATAAACACCATTGGTTGGGTCCCATCACCACATATAAACACCATTGGTTGGGTCCCATCACCACATATAAACACCATTGGTTGGGTCCCATCACCACATATAAACACCATTGGTTGGGTCCCATCACCACATATAAACACCATTGGTTGGGTCCCATCACCACATATAAACACCATTGGTTGGGTCCCATCACCACATATAAACACCATTGGTTGGGTCCCATCACCACATATAAACACCATTGGTTGGGTCCCATCACCACATATAAACACTATTGGTGGGTCCCATCACCACATATAAACACCATTGGTTGGGTCCCATCACCACATATAAACACCATTGGTTGGGTCCCATCACCACATATAAACACCATTGGTTGGGTCCCATCACCACATATAAACACCATTGGTTGGGTCCCATCACCACATATAAACACCATTGGTTGGGTCCCATCACCACATATAAACACCATTGGTTGGGTCCCATCACCACATATAAACACCATTGGTTGGGTCCCATCACCACATATAAACACCATTGGTTGGGTCCCATCACCACATATAAACACCATTGGTTGGGTCCCATCACCACATATAAACACCATTGGTTGGGTCCCATCACCACATATAAACACCATTGGTTGGGTCCCATCACCACATATAAACACCATTGGTTGGGTCCCATCACCACATATAAACACCATTGGTTGGGTCCCATCACCACATATAAACACCATTGGTTGGGTCCCATCACCACATATAAACACCATTGGTTGGGTCCCATCACCACATATAAACACCATTGGTTGGGTCCCATCACCACATATAAACACCATTGGTTGGGTCCCATCACCACATATAAACACCATTGGTTGGGTCCCATCACCACATATAAACACCATTGGTTGGGTCCCATCACCACATATAAACACCATTGGTTGGGTCCCATCACCACATATAAACACCATTGGTTGGGTCCCATCACCACATATAAACACCATTGGCTAAGTCCCATCACCACATATAAACACCATTGGTTGGGTCACATCACCACATATAAACACCATTGGTTGGGTCCCATCACCACATATAAACACCATTGGTTGGGTCCCATCACCACATATAAACACCATTGGTTGGGTCCCATCACCACATATAAACACCATTGGCTAAGTCCCATCACCACATATAAACACCATTGGTTGGGTCCCATCACCACATATAAACACCATTGGTTGGGTCCCATCACCACATATAAACACATTGGTTGGGTCCCATCACCACATATAAACACCATTGGTTGGGTCCCATCACCACATATAAACACCATTGGTTGGGTCCCATCACCACATATAAACACCATTGGTTGGGTCACATCACCACATATAAACACCATTGGTTGGGTCCCATCACCACATATAAACACCATTGGTTGGGTCACATCACCACATATAAACACCATTGGTTGGGTCCCATCACCACATATAAACACCATTGGTTGGGTCCATCCATATCACCACATATAAACACTATTGGTTGGGTCCCATCACCACATATAAACACTATTGGTTGGGTCCCATCACCACATATAAACACCATTGGTTGGGTCCCATCACCACATATAAACACCATTGGTTGGGTCCCATCACCACATATAAACACCATTGGTTGGGTCCCATCACCACATATAAACACCATTGGTTGGGTCCATCACCACATATAAACACCATTGGTTGGATCACATCACCACATATAAACACCATTGGTTGGATCACATCACCACATATAAACACCATTGGTTGGGTCCCATCACCACATATAAACACCATTGGTTGGGTCCCATCACCACATATAAACACCATTGGTTGGGTCCCATCACCACATATAAACACCATTGGTTGGGTCCCATCACCACATATAAACACCATTGGTTGGGTCCCATCACCACATATAAACACCATTGGTTGGGTCCCATCACCACATATAAACACCATTGGTTGGATCACATCACCACACATGTAAAAGCCTACATATATCAAGATCTAAGGCCGGGATTCTATCCAATCTATCGATCTGTTCCCACGTTCGCTTTCACGGTGAACGGTTCACATGTCGACTCAATCGGAAATACCTTTAAATGGCGCGTTGTCCACAACGCTCCACAGATTGAAACCTGGCCGAGATCTGTATGTTCACCATGATCCCCATTCCTGACACCCGAGGAATTTAAATGCTCTGATGTTACACCCTCCTGCCACACGAGGGCAGTGTCTGCCTGTCAGTGAGTATCATGGGCCAAATTCTACTGTGTCAGATTGATCTGAGATTGTGGAATGAAAAGGAGGAGGGCGAAAGCTGATGTTACCCTCTGTTGTTACCAGACCAGTACCTTCCCTAGTCCTGATCCATCACATTCTGAACTGATACACCCCAGTTGTGAGGGGCTTTGAGTGTATAGCGTGTCTGTGTCGACACCACATGATGCAGAGATGCAGTTTGCTCAGGCCTGTGAAGTAATGCATGATGTGGATGGAGTTGTGTGTCAGTGTGTGTGCAGGGCAGTAAGAGGAGGAGTGATCCTGTTATAGCATGCAGCTTAATAAAACATGAGTCAATGTTACCTGCTATATGGCTCTGTGTGGGTTAATGATGAGGGCTGCTGTATGGCTCTGTGTGGGTTAATGATGTGGGCTGCTGTGTGGGTTAATGATGAGGGCTGCTGTATGGCTCTGTGTGGGTTAATGATGTGGGCTGCTGTGTGGGTTAATGATGAGGGCTGCTGTATGGCTCTGTGTGGGTTAATGATGTGGGCTGCTGTATGGCTCTGTGTGGGTTAATGATGAGGGCTGCTGTATGGCTCTGTGTGGGTTAATGATGGGGGCTGCTATATGGCTCTGTGTGGGTTACTGATGAGGGCTGCTGTATGGCTCTGTGTGGGTTCATGATGAGGGCTGCTGTATGGCTCTGTGTGGGTTAATGATGAGGGCTGCTGTATGGCTCTGTGTGGGTTAATGATGAGGGCTGCTGTGTGGCTCTGTGTGGATGATTAATGAGGGCTGCTGTATGGCTCTGTGTGGGTTAATGATGAGGGCTGCTGTATGGCTCTGTGTGGGTTAATGATGTGGGCTGCTGTATGGCTCTGTGTGGATGAATAATGAGGGCTGCTGTATGGCTCTGTGTGGGTTAATGATGGGGGCTGCTGTATGGCTCTGTGTGGATGAATAATGAGGGCTGCTGTATGGCTCTGTGTGGATGAATAATGAGGGCTGCTGTATGGCTCTGTGTGGATGAATAATGAGGGCTGCTGTATGGCTCTGTGTGGGTTAATGATGGGGGCTGCTGTATGGCTCTGTGTGGGTTAATGATGGGGGCTGCTGTATGGCTCTGTGTGGATGAATAATGAGGGCTGCTGTATGGCTCTGTGTGGGTTAATGATGAGGGCTGCTGTATGGCTCTGTGTGGGTTAATGATGGGGGCTGCTGTATGGCTCTGTGTGGGTTAATGATGAATGATGAGGGCTGCTGTATGGCTCTGTGTGGGTTAATGATGGGGCTGCTGTATGGCTCTGTGTGGATTAATGATGAGGGCTGCTGTATGGCTCTGTGTGGGTTAATGATGAGGGCTGCTGTATGGCTCTGTGTGGATGAATAATGAGGGCTGCTGTATGGCTCTGTGTGGGTTAATGATGAGGGCTGCTGTATGGCTCTGTGTGGGTTAATGATGGGGGCTGCTGTATGGCTCTGTGTGGATGAATAATGAGGGCTGCTGGGCTGGTTAATGATGAGGGCTGCTGTATGGCTCTGTGTGGGTTAATGATGAGGGCTGCTGTATGGCTCTGTGTGGGAATAATGATGCTGTATGGCTCTGTGTGGGTTAATGATGAGGGCTGCTGTATGGCTCTGTGTGGGTTAATGAGGGCTGCTGTATGGCTCTGTGTGGGTTAATGATGAGGGCTGCTGTATGGCTCTGTGTGGATGAATAATGAGGGCTGCTGTATGGCTCTGTGTGGGTTAATGATGGGGCTGCTGTATGGCTCTGTGTGGGTTAATGATGGGGGCTGCTGTATGGCTCTGTGTGGTTAATGATGAGGGCTGCTGTATGGCTCTGTGTGGGTTAATGATGAGGGCTGCTGTATGGCTCTGTGTGGGTTAATGATGAGGGCTGCTGTATGGCTCTGTGTGGGTTAATGATGAGGGCTGCTGGCTCTGTGTGGGTTAATGATGAGGGCTGCTGTATGGCTCTGTGTGGATTATGATGAGGGCTGCTGTATGGCTCTGTGTGGGTTAATGATGAGGGCTGCTGTATGGCTCTGTGTGGGTTAATGATGAGGGCTGCTGTATGGCTCTGTGTGGATGAATAATGAGGGCTGCTGTATGGCTCTGTGTGGATGAATGATGAGGGCTGCTGTATGGCTCTGTGTGGATGAATAATGAGGGCTGCTGTATGGCTCTGTGTGGGTTAATGATGGGGGCTGCTGTATGGCTCTGTGTGGGTTAATGATGTGGGCTGCTGTATGGCTCTGTGTGGATGAATAATGAGGGCTGCTGTATGGCTCTGTGTGGATGAATAATGAGGGCTGCTGTATGGCTCTGTGTGGATGAATAATGAGGGCTGCTGTATGGCTCTGTGTGGGTTAATGATGGGGGCTGCTGTATGGCTCTGTGTGGGTTAATGATGGGGGCTGCTGTATGGCTCTGTGTGGATGAATAATGAGGGCTGCTGTATGGCTCTGTGTGGGTTAATGATGAGGGCTGCTGTATGGCTCTGTGTGGGTTAATGATGGGGGCTGCTGTATGGCTCTGTGTGGGTTAATGATGGGGGCTGCTGTATGGCTCTGTGTGGGTTAATGATGGGGGCTGCTGTATGGCTCTGTGTAGGTTAATGATGAGGGCTGCTGTATGGCTCTGTGTGGGTTAATGATGGGGCTGCTGTATGGCTCTGTGTGGGTTAATGATGGGGGCTGCTGTATGGCTCTGTGTGGGTTAATGATGAGGGCTGCTGTATGGCTCTGTGTGGGTTAATGATGAGGGCTGCTGTATGGCTCTGTGTGGGTTAATGATGAGGGCTGCTGTATGGCTCTGTGTGGGTTAATGATGAGGCTGCTGTATGGCTCTGTGTGGGTTAATGGTGAGGGATGTTGTATGACTCTGTGTGGGTTAATGATGGGGGCTGCTGTATGGCTCTGTGTGGGTTAATGATGAGGGCTGCTGTATGGCTCTGTGTGGGTTAATGATGGGGGCTGCTGTATGGCTCTGTGTGGGTTAATGATGAGGGCTGCTGTATGGCTCTGTGTGAGTTAATGATGAGGGCTGCTGTATGGCTCTGTGTGGGTTAATGATACTCCATTACACAACTCCACCACCTGAATCAGTTCTGAGATGGACATGGATACACGCCAAACTAAACTAGAAATATTATAATGGCAGCCTTCTATGTCTGGGTCATGGGTCAGTCATTTGAAGCCGGGGCTGGTGTGATCTGGGTTGATATCCCTGGGGGTTCTCTCTGCTAATCCCACTGTACTCTGATTAAGCAGTGCTTCTCTTTGGTCTGTCTCTGTGGGGGTACCAGTATGGAGGGAGAGATCAGAAGAAGACAGAGGAGAGTTTTACCAAGTTTTACCCTCTCTAATACACCCCCAGCAGGAGACTGACTGCAGGGAGCCGAGAGGTAACACTACACCAGGTGCAATTTATCATTGTGGATGTGCATTGTTTATCAGTTTTTATCTTGTGTCAGTCACTGACAGTCACTGAATTAGCCATATCAGCTCATAATTTTTTGCCAGCTATCTAAACTTGTAGTAATCATGGCCAAATAGCGACGGGGCCCACAGCCGACGTGCCCAGGGGCCCTGACCTCCAGGGGGCCCCGTTGATTTGGTTAGTCATTCTCACTCAGATATCAAAGTAGCATGGCATAATTCATGGTAAAATGTGTAGAATTGCATGAAATGTGTTATAAAACTGTAACATTTGTTCTCCTCCCTATGGCAGAAATGTGTAGAATTGCAAAAAAAACTTGCAACAGTTTTCTACGCTCCATGGCAAAATCTTGGTTAGTGCCGTCAAAAGGCCCTGATCACACACACCGTAAAAGACACGGACCTAAACCTTCTTCCATTGATCCAGCTATTCTCCAGTTGACTGGAATGTGAGTGGGTTGAGGAGCAGAGCAGGTCCTGGTGTAAATCAGAGGTTATAGAACTGAACCAGTTGACTGGAATGTGAGTGGGTTGAGGAGCAGAGCAGGTCCTGGTGTAAATCAGAGGTTATAGAACTGAACTAGTTGACTGGAATGTGAGTGGGTTGAGGAGCAGAGCAGGTCCTGGTGTAAATCAGAGGTTATAGAACTGAACCAGTTGACTGGAATGTGAGTGGGTTGAGGAGCAGAGCAGGTCCTGGTGTAAATCAGAGGTTATAGAACTGAACTAGTTGACTGGAATGTGAGTGGGCTGAGGAGCAGAGCAGGTCCTGGTGTAAATCAGAGGTTATAGAACTGAACTAGTTGACTGGAATGTGAGTGGGCTGAGGAGCAGAGCAGGTCCTGGTGTAAATCAGAGGTTATAGAACTGAACCAGTTGACTGGAATGTGAGTGGGTTGAGGAGCAGAGCAGGTCCTGGTGTAAATCAGAGGTTATAGAACTGAACTAGTTGACTGGAATGTGAGTGGGCTGAGGAGCAGGTCCTGGTGTAAATCAGAGGTTATAGAACTGAGTTGCAGGTCCTGGTGTAAATCAGAGGTTATAGAACTGAACCAGTTGACTGGAATGTGAGTGGGTTGAGGAGCAGAGCAGGTCCTGGTGTAAATCAGAGGTTATAGAACTGAACTAGTTGACTGGAATGTGAGTGGGTTGAGGAGCAGAGCAGGTCCTGGTGTAAATCAGAGGTTATAGAACTGAACTAGTTGACTGGAATGTGAGTGGGTTGAGGAGCAGAGCAGGTCCTGGTGTAAATCAGAGGTTATAGAACTGAACTGGAATGTGAGTGGGTGAGGAGCAGACTCAGAGGTTATAGAACTGAACTAGTTGACTGGAATGTGAGTGGGCTGAGGAGCAGAGCAGGTCCTGTGTGTAAATCAGAGGTTATAGAGGTCCTGGTGTAAATCAGAGGAGAACTGAACTAGTCGACTGGAATGTGAGTGGGTTGAGGAGCAGAGCAGGTCCTGGTGTAAATCAGAGGTTATAGAACTGAACTAGTCGACTGGAATGTGAGTGGGTTGAGGAGCAGAGCAGGTCCTGGTGTAAATCAGAGGTTATAGAACTGAACTAGTCGACTGGAATGTGAGTGGGCTGAGGAGCAGAGCAGGTCCTGGTGTAAATCAGAGGTTATAGAACTGAACTAGTTGACTGGAATGTGAGTGGGTTGAGGAGCAGAGCAGGTCCTGGTGTAAATCAGAGGTTATAGAACTGAACTAGTTGACTGGAATGTGAGTGGGTTGAGGAGCAGAGCAGGGAACCAGAGTTCTTCGCAGGCTAGACCCCTACTGAGCACAACTACCTGTGTTCCTGCATACACAGGATCTTAATTTGATCACCCTGTTGCAGGAGAACTTTCATTTGTAAAACTTTGAGTGTATTTGAGGTTTAAAAAGGCTTCTGAAGTTTAGAATTTCCATTTTGAATTTGACTTTTTTTCCCCTTATGAAAAATATATCAACATGTACACAAATGTCCATTAATTATAATCCACATAATAATGCACATTTCCTGTGGCTGCAGAATTATTAAAAATGTAATGTTGTAGCAAACTGTCTCAAATGAAGATCCTACATCTGCATATGTGTATGTAAAATGCCCTCCTTCAGATTATGCCCAGACACATGCAGAGCTACACCAACAGAAGGCACTATCAAGAGCTGTCTCCATGCTCACTGAAGCATTAGTTGTATTCCCAGACACGTTTCCCCCTCTGGGCTGGCTCCCCTGTGCTGGGCTGCTGCTCCATAGTCTGAAGGCCTGGGGGGCCTTGGTATTCCCTATGGTAGAGTGGGGAACCTGAGGGGCTGCTGGGGTTTGGAGCATTGGGACTGTAGGGCCCTCGGGGGCCCGAGCTCAGATGCGGCCTGGGAGGGTTACATTCTCACACAGGGAGAAGAGATGGAGGAGAGATGGGGGAGGGAGGGAAGACAGGAGAGGAAAACACCTTGAGTCTGTCGCAGAAAAAAGGAACAATGGGATGGTCCCTAGAGAGAGGGCACACACACACACACACACACACACACACACACACACACACACACACACACACACACACACACACACACACACACACACACACACACACACACACACACACACACACACACACACACACACACATCTCGTCTTCTCTCATCTCTTCTTCTCTCCTTTCATCTGGTCTTCTATCATCTTGTCTCCTCTTCTTTCTCCTCCTCTCCTTTCTCCTCCTCTCATCTCGTCTTCTCTCCTTTCTCCTCCTCTCATCTCGTCTTCTCTCCTTTCGCATCTCGCTTTCTCTCATCTCTTCTTCTCTCCTTTCTCCTCCTTTCATCTCGTCTTCTCTCCTTTCTCCTCCTCTCATCTTGTCCTCTCTCATCTCGTCTTCTCTCCTTTCTCACATCTCGTCTTCTCTCATCTCTTGTTCTCTCCTTTCTCCTCCTCTCCTTTCTCCTCCTCTCATCTCGTCTTCTATCATCTCGTCTCCTCTTCTTTCTCCTCCTCTCCTTTCTCCTCCTCTCATCTCGTCTTCTCTCCTTTCTCCTCCTCTCATCTTGTCCTCTCTCATCTCGTCTTCTCTCCTTTCTCATCTCGCTTTCTCTCATCTCTTCTTCTCTCCTTTCTCCTCCTTTCTCCTCCTTTCATCTCGTCTTCTCTCCTTTCTCCTCCTCTCAGCTCATCTTCTCTCATCTAGTCTTCTCTCCTTTCTCATCTCGTCTTCTCTCATCTCGCCTTCTCTCATCTCATCTTCTCTCATCTCGTCTTCTCTCCTTTCCTTTTCCCTCCTCTCAGCTCTTCTTCTCTCATCTAGTCTTCTCTCCTTTCTCCTCCTCTCCTTTCTCCTCCTCTCATCTCATCTTCTCCCCTTTCTCATCTTGCTTTCTCTCATCTCATCTTCTCTCATCTCATCTTCTCTCATCTCATTTTCCCTCCTCTCAGCTTGTCTTCTCTCATCTCGTCTTCTCTCCTTTCTCCTCCTCTCATCACGTCTTCTCTCATCTTGTCTTCTCATCTCGTCTTCTCTCATCTCGTCTTCTCTCAACTCCCCTCTTGTGGAGGATGCTTGGCTGAAATAAGATTAGATGTGTTTCCATCATGTGAGACATTAGATCACAGGACCCTGCTTCCTGAAGATGAAGGGATGGAAAATGAGAAATTGGACTGGATTCAATCAATATTATTGAAGTTTCATGTTGTAGCCTGATTGACATTTAAAGGAAATATTCCCGCGTTAGCGGAGACCGTATTCGGGGGAAAATCTGCATATGTCGGCTCAATCGGAAGGGATGGAGGGATAGAGATATCGAGAGATGGATGGATGGAGGGGCGAGGAGGAGGGATGGAGGGATAGATTGATAGAAGGATGGAGTGATAGAGGGATAGATGGATGGAGGGATTGAGGAAGAGGAGGGATAGAGGGATGGAGGAAGAGGAGGGATAGAGGTATAGAAGGATGAGGGATAGAGGGATCGAGAGATAGATGGATGGAGGGAGGAAGAAGAGGAATAGAGGGATGGAGGGATATATGGATAGAAGGATAGAGGGATGGAGGGAGAGAGGGATGGAGGAAGAGGAGGGATAGAGGGATAGAAGGATGGAGGGATAGAGGGATGGAGGGATAGAAGGGTAGCGGGATAGAGGGATGAAGTGATAGACGGATGGATAGAGGGATGGAGGGATCGAAGGATGTAGGGCATCCTATAAGGTACAGCCCCGTCGATGTTAATGGGGGCCTGTTCGGCCCGCCTTTTCCTGTAGTCCATGATCAGCTCCTTAGACTTGCTCAAATTGAGGGAGAGGTTGTTGTCCTGGCACCACACTGCCAGTTCTCTGACCTCCTCCCTATAGTCCGTCTCATCGTTGTCGTTGACACTGTTGTGTCATCAGCAAACTTAATGATGGTGTTGGAGTCGTGTTTGGCCACGCAGTCGTGGGTGAACAGGGAATACAGGAGGGGACTAAGTACACATCCCTGAGGGGCCTCACTGTTAAAGATCAGCATGGCAGACGTGTTGTTGCCTACTCATACCACCTGGGGGCGGCCCGTCAGGAAGTCCAGGATCCAGTTGCAGAGGGAGGTGTTTACTCCCAGAGTCCTTAGCTTAGTGATTAGCTTCGTGGGCACTCTGGTGTTGAATGCTGACATGTAGTCAATGACCAGCATTCTCACACGTGTTCCTTTTGTCCAAGTGAGAAAGGGCGGTGTGGAGTGCGATTGAGATTGTGTCATCTGTGGATCTGTTGGGGCGGTATGCGAATTGGAGTGGGTCTAGGGTATCCGGAAGGATGCTGTTGATGTGAGCCATGACCAACCTTTCAAAGCACTTCATGGCTACCGACGTGAGTGCCACGGGGCGGTAATTATTTAGGCAGGTAACCTTCGCTTCCTTAGGCACAGGGACTATAGTGGTCTGCTTGAAACATGTTGGTATTACAGACTCGGTCAGGGAGAGGTTGAAAATGTCAGTGAAGACACTTGTCAGTTGGTATGCGCATGCTTTGAATACACGTCCTGGTAATCCGTCTGGCCCAGTGGCTTTGTGAATGTTGACCTGTTTAAAGGTTTTGTTCACATCAGCTACTGAGAGCGTTATCACACAGTTATCCAGAACAGCTGGTGCTCTCATGCATGCTTCAGTGTTGCTTGCCTCGAAGCGAGCATAAAAGGCATTTAGCTCATCTGGTAGGCTCGCGTCACTGGGCAGCTCGCGTCTGGGTTTCCCTTTGTAGTCCGTAATAGTTTTCAAGCCCTGCCACATCCGACGAGCATCAGAGCTGGTGCAGTAGGATTCAATCTTAATCCTGTATTGACGCTTTGCTTGTTTGATGGTTCGTCTGAGGGAAGAGTGGGATTTCTTATGAGTGTCCAGATTAGTCTCCAATTCCTTGAAAGCGGCAGCTCTAGCCTTTAGCTCGATGCGGATGTTGCATTTGGTAAAATTTGTTTGCTTGTAAAGTCCCCGGCCACTAGGAGCGCTTCTTCTGGGTGAGCATTTTCTTCTTATGGCCTTATAGCCTTATGACCTTGTGGAGAGGGTCGAGAGTTTCAAGTTCCTTGGTGTCCACATCACCAATGAACTATCATGGTCCAAACATACCAAGACAGTCGTGAAAAGGGCACAACAAAACCTTTTCACTCTCAGAATACTGAAAACATTTGGCATGTGTCCCCAGATCCTCAAAAGGTTCTACGGCTGCACCATCGAGAGCATCCTGACCGGTTGCATCACCGCCTGGTAAGGCAACTGCTCGGCATCTGACCGTAAGGCCCTACAGAGGGTAGTGCGAATGGCCCAATACATCACTGAGGCCAAGTTTCCTGCCATCCAAGACCTATATAATAGG